>NW_015635757.1:306497-309492 GCF_001515625.1 Sinocyclocheilus rhinocerous | reverse complement strand
CAACTTGACCCCGCCCACAAACACGTCATTCTACTGACGACTGCTTCTCTAATCTCGGGGAGTTCAACACGGGATTCACAAAACGTTCGCTGTTGAAAGATGGATCAGTATCGTGTTTATTTGGACCAGCTGCTCTACTGAATCATAACCTGTAAGTATAATAAATAATAGATGTTTATATTTTCTATAGAGTGTTCAAAATACAGAACTATTGAAATAGGCGTATCGTTTCCGACACGCGCTGTACGCCGTAGACCAATCACAACAGACTAGGCCATCTGACCAATCAGAGCAGAGCAGGCTCACGGAAAGGAGGGGTTTTGAGAGACTGAATCTTTGAACTGCTTCGAACGAATCGTTTGAGAATCGCTGGAAAATGAGGTGATATTAAATGCATATTTTGAGAAAACTAAAGCGTTTTTTTGACCTTGCATGCATGTAATCATATTGTAGGAGACAACAAAAACAATATTAGGAACCGTAAAAATGGCATAATAGGGGCACTTTAAAATCAACATGAATTCCAGTTAATGCTTAATGTTCATGCATACTGTCACAAATAAATATGTGTTAAATTTAAATTTAAATGTAAATATATCTTTGTTTTATATCACCGCTTTTCTTTGTTTTAACATTTGTGAAAATCTCAAAGCTTTCTGATAATTTCCAGGTTTGAATAAACAATAAATAATTGTAGCCTCAGACATTCAGAGCCCACTGTACATTCCTAGGCCTCACAGTTTATATTAATTCACCATATGATATTTGTAGCCTATTGAAGCTAAAACTCAACAACAAATGTTCCTGTCTGGAAACCATAGACATGAAGTGTTCTTTTAGTCTCACTGTATTGTGAGTTCATTCGGAGGACATTGTGTGTGTGTGTGTGTGTGTGTGTCTCCACGTTTAAATAAACCAGTCCAGCTGTTCCCAGTGATAATTTCAGTTTAATTTGACAGCAGCTCGTTTTCGCCCCTCTCGTTCCCTCACCTGTTTCCTCTGCGCGCTGGAGCTGCAGACATACACACCGCACTTTCTGCGCTCTTGTTTGTGTTGGGCTTTGAAGAGCACCTAATTTATTTTCACTCTGGTGATTAAAATGCTAATTAGTTGTCATTTTGATTATGAAGGGCTCTTGAATCCGTGTATCATTCGTTTTTTGATTTAATATTGAAAGTAGAAAAATTAGAAAACGGCTCCTTTTTTCTTTTTCGTTTTCCGAAAAATGAGAATTCATCTTAATTAATTTTCATTTTTCGTTCTGTTGTTCTCTTTATTTTTCAAAGGCATGACATTTTGTAGTTCTTTTGAACGTAACATTACACAAATAAAAATGTAAGTTTTACCATACGACTATAAATAAAAACAAAACAAGAAAACAAAAATGACGACTTTATTCAACAATTCTTCTCCCCCGAGTTACTGTCTTCTGCCATTTTGGAGAGTATCACGACACATACGCACGCTTTCCCCTCCTAACATAAACAACGCCGATTACGCTCCAAAATGGCGGAAGACGTAACTCGGGGGAGTAGAATTGTTAAATAAATTGTTATTTTTGTTTTCTTTGCGCACAAAAAGTATTCTCGTAGCTTCGCAAAACTGAAGTTGAGCCACTGATGTCACATGGACTATTTTACCGATGTCCTTACTACATTTCTGGACCTGGGAACATTACAGTTGCGTTGCTGTCTATGCAGGGTCTGAGAGCTCTCAGATTCTATCAAAAATATCTTAATTTGTGTTCCGAAGATGAACGAAGGTCTTAACACAAACATGTCCTGCTGGCATTTGCCAATTTAATGGCAGAGAATGGTGACTTTAGGTTTTTGCATATCTGTCGTAAAATAATCCTATGCATCACGTGGCTTATATTCCAAGCATTCTGAAGGTGTACTGTGGGTTTGGTGAGGAACAAACCGAAATGGCACGTTATTATAATTTATGAAAATCTATCTTGCGTTGCAGTCCTGTGTGCATTTCATGCCTAAAAAACATGGACAAAACTATGCAAGCTCCAAAAATATGATCCAGACTACATGAAGTAAAGGTTCAGTTGCTGCAAGCATAACCATTGTAAGTGGCGACCGCAATGTGTTTTTGTGTGGTGAATGACTGGCTGCCGAGAGCATGAAGCCATAGAAATTCAAGAGACATTTGGAAACCAAACACTCAGACTATAAAAACAAGTCTGTTGAGTTTCTTTAAAGAATATATCTATCTATCTATCTATCTATCATCTATACATTTGTATTGTATTGGCTTGTATGTACTTTAAAACGCCAGATTGTATCAGTTTTTTTAAAGAACGAGTGAATAAAAGTTCTTTGATGAACTTAAAAAAGTTCTACTATGACATCATGCTGTAAAATCCTTTTTGTTTCTCATTAGAAATAACAACAGACATCACATTAGATCACTTGCTCATAATTGTTTTCTGGATTTTTGTGTGTTTAGCTTTCAGTTGATGTTGTGTTAGTTTGATCTGATGAGCACTTACCAGTTGTTGACCTGCAGGACGGTCAGTCCAGTGTCCTGGGACAGCTGCTTCTTCTGTTCCTCAGAGGGGTACGGGTGCTGCGGGGCACAAACATTAACAATCACAAAACATTAAAGTCAAAATAAGGTCAGTTTTGATTTCATGTTGACTTTAAAGCATTTTATGCTTAGATTATAAATTCATGTAAATTTATCAGAGAGTCAAAGGTATGGCCACAAAAAATGTTCATAAGACATAATAGATGTATGTTTGAAAATGTAAAAAAAAAACTAAATTGGAATTGGAATATCAAGATTTTTCAAATGTATTATGCATTTTAACATATTAAAATGTTATATTAAATTGTAAATTAATATATAATATTTATGTATGAATTATTTTAATATTTAATATATAAAATATAAGTACTTAAGATTACATTTTAAAATGTATTAAAATGTATTTTAATAAAACTTATATACACACACACACACACACATATATATATATATATAT
>NW_015635757.1:296473-306251 GCF_001515625.1 Sinocyclocheilus rhinocerous | reverse complement strand
ATTCTACTGACGACTGCTTCTCTAATCTCAGGGAGTTCAACGCGGGATTCACAAAACGCTTGGATCAGTATCCTGTTTATTTGGACCAGCTGCTCCACTGAATCACAACCTGTAAGTATGATAAATAATAGATGTTTATATTTTCTATCGAGCGTTCAAAATACACAACTATTGAAATAGGCGTATCGTTTCCGACACGCGCTGTACGCCGTAGACCAATCACAACAGACTAGGCCATCTGACCAATCAGAGCAGAGCAGGCTCACGGAAAGGAGGGGTTTTGAGAGACTGAATCTTTGAACTGCTTCGAACGAATCGTTTGAGAATCGCTGGAAAATGAGGTGATATTAAATGCATATTTTGAGAAAACTAAAGCGTTTTTTTGACCTTGCATGCATGTAATCATATTGTAGGAGACAACAAAAACAATATTAGGAACCGTAAAAATGGCATAATAGGGGCACTTTAAAATCAACATGAATTCCAGTTAATGCTTAATGTTCATGCATACTGTCACAAATAAATATGTGTTAAATTTAAATTTAAATGTAAATATATCTTTGTTTTATATCACCGCTTTTCTTTGTTTTAACATTTGTGAAAATCTCAAAGCTTTCTGATAATTTCCAGGTTTGAATAAACAATAAATAATTGTAGCCTCAGACATTCAGAGCCCACTGTACATTCCTAGGCCTCACAGTTTATATTAATTCACCATATGATATTTGTAGCCTATTGAAGCTAAAACTCAACAACAAATGTTCCTGTCTGGAAACCATAGACATGAAGTGTTCTTTTAGTCGCACTGTATTGTGAGTTCATTCGGAGGACATTGTGTGTGTGTGTGTGTGTGTGTCTCCACGTTTAAATAAACCAGTCCAGCTGTTCCCAGTGATAATTTCAGTTTAATTTGACAGCAGCTCGTTTTCGCCCCTCTCGTTCCCTCACCTGTTTCCTCTGCGCGCTGGAGCTGCAGACATACACACCGCACTTTCTGCGCTCTTGTTTGTGTTGGGCTTTGAAGAGCACCTAATTTATTTTCACTCTGGTGATTAAAATGCTAATTAGTTGTCATTTTGATTATGAAGGGCTCTTGAATCCGTGTATCATTCGTTTTTTGATTTAATATTGAAAGTAGAAAAATTAGAAAACGGCTCCTTTTTTCTTTTTCGTTTTCCGAAAAATGAGAATTCATCTTAATTAATTTTCATTTTTCGTTCTGTTGTTCTCTTTATTTTTCAAAGGCATGACATTTTGTAGTTCTTTTGAACGTAACATTACACAAATAAAAATGTAAGTTTTACCATACGACTATAAATAAAAACAAAACAAGAAAACAAAAATGACGACTTTATTCAACAATTCTTCTCCCCCGAGTTACTGTCTTCTGCCATTTTGGAGAGTATCACGACACATACGCACGCTTTCCCCTCCTAACATAAACAACGCCGATTACGCTCCAAAATGGCGGAAGACGTAACTCGGGGGAGTAGAATTGTTAAATAAATTGTTATTTTTGTTTTCTTTGCGCACAAAAAGTATTCTCGTAGCTTCGCAAAACTGAAGTTGAGCCACTGATGTCACATGGACTATTTTACCGATGTCCTTACTACATTTCTGGACCTGGGAACATTACAGTTGCGTTGCTGTCTATGCAGGGTCTGAGAGCTCTCAGATTCTATCAAAAATATCTTAATTTGTGTTCCGAAGATGAACGAAGGTCTTAACACAAACATGTCCTGCTGGCATTTGCCAATTTAATGGCAGAGAATGGTGACTTTAGGTTTTTGCATATCTGTCGTAAAATAATCCTATGCATCACGTGGCTTATATTCCAAGCATTCTGAAGGTGTACTGTGGGTTTGGTGAGGAACAAACCGAAATGGCACGTTATTATAATTTATGAAAATCTATCTTGCGTTGCAGTCCTGTGTGCATTTCATGCCTAAAAAACATGGACAAAACTATGCAAGCTCCAAAAATATGATCCAGACTACATGAAGTAAAGGTTCAGTTGCTGCAAGCATAACCATTGTAAGTGGCGACCGCAATGTGTTTTTGTGTGGTGAATGACTGGCTGCCGAGAGCATGAAGCCATAGAAATTCAAGAGACATTTGGAAACCAAACACTCAGACTATAAAAACAAGTCTGTTGAGTTTCTTTAAAGAATATATCTATCTATCTATCTATCTATCATCTATACATTTGTATTGTATTGGCTTGTATGTACTTTAAAACGCCAGATTGTATCAGTTTTTTTAAAGAACGAGTGAATAAAAGTTCTTTGATGAACTTAAAAAGGTTCTACTATGACATCATGCTGTAAAATCCTTTTTGTTTCTCATTAGAAATAACAACAGACATCACATTAGATCACTTGCTCATAATTGTTTTCTGGATTTTTGTGTGTTTAGCTTTCAGTTGATGTTGTGTTAGTTTGATCTGATGAGCACTTACCAGTTGTTGACCTGCAGGACGGTCAGTCCAGTGTCCTGGGACAGCTGCTTCTTCTGTTCCTCAGAGGGGTACGGGTGCTGCGGGGCACAAACATTAACAATCACAAAACATTAAAGTCAAAATAAGGTCAGTTTTGATTTCATGTTGACTTTAAAGCATTTTATGCTTAGATTATAAATTCATGTAAATTTATCAGAGAGTCAAAGGTATGGCCACAAAAAATGTTCATAAGACATAATAGATGTATGTTTGAAAATGTAAAAAAAAAACTAAATTGGAATTGGAATATCAAGATTTTTCAAATGTATTATGCATTTTAACATATTAAAATGTTATATTAAATTGTAAATTAATATAGGTCATTATCCTGTTTACAGAGGCAGTAAAACTGTTAGGGCTCTAATGATCGGTAATTCAGGGTGAACGGTACTTAAAAAGACTCTAAAACACACCCATCCTCACCCGCTGCAGCTGTGTGTGTGTGTGTGTGTGTGTAAGTGTGTGTGTGTGTGTGTGTGTGAGTGTAAGTGTGTGTGTGTGTGAGTGTGTGTGTGAGTGTAAGTGTGTGTGTGTGAGTGTGTGATGGTCTCTGTATTGTACTCAAACACTGCGTCTAGACTTTAGACTACACTCTACCTAAACTCTACTATACCAGCATTCAACTGTTGGGTCACAACCCCCCAAAAAAAATCACAGACAGCAGCGGACAAAACAATAGTAGATGCAAATAATAAAATGCAAAAATCAGTCATAGGTAATATAATACATTTGCATATTTTTGGGCATATATTATATACATACACACATATATAAAGACATATAAATAAAGACATTAAACTTATAATTTATGTATAATTGTTTTATTTTATCTTAATTTAATATTTTTATAGTTGCATTAATTTATTATTTTTTCTTCCCAAATGTGTTAATACTTTTGCACATTTTGGGGCATAAACAGTTAATGGTAATATTATATGAGAAGTATATAAATATATAAAGTAATATACCAATATTTAAACAATGTGTGTGTGTGTATACACACATGAAGTATTACAATGAAGAAATGATAAATATAAAATATAAATATATTTTATTTAAATATAATTCTATTATTATTATACTGTATTTGTATTTAATATGTTATTAATATATCATTTTATATATGAAGTACTACAATAAAGAAATGAAACAGTTATTTTAAACAATACAAATATTTTTTTTTAAATACTTTTTTGCTGTACTTTGGAACAAATAAATGCAGCAGAAGAGACTTCTTTAAAAAACATTAAAAAATCTTACTTGGTAGTGTATATATGTTGCTATATTCTTGATTATTATCCTAATTTATTTTATTTTATTTATTTGGTATATAAATACAGCTTTATAGATATTAAATAGCTTTTACTTAACTTGCAGTGCAGCAAACAACTTTTTCAAATGGGTAGCTTTACAGTATCTAAATAACGAGCAGCTTGTTACTTGGCAAGCTAGTTTTAAAGTAGCTTCTCCGACACTGCATTAAACAGATTTTCATTTTAAAAAGATGTTCCTGCAAAGACCCAGCAGGCCGACTGTGATTTTCATTAACTTTGCAGCGCATCCCAAAGCGAGGCTCTCCGTTTCATCTCTGCGTCTCGTCTTCGCCTCCCTCCCCTCTGCGTTTACCTAAAGTCTGGCCGTGATGAATCACCTCTCCTTTCTTTCATTCTCCCCAGCATTTTTCTTTTCCGCATCCCTTTCTTTTCACGGGCAAGGACGGAAATTCCCCGTAGGTCTAGCAGAGCCTGGTCCCCAGGAGGAGCTGTCAGAGCCGTAATGGATGGTGTTTTGATAACAGCGAGTTCGACCCTGGAGAGACCCCGGGGGGGGGGAGGAACCCCAGCAGATCCATCCTCACACAACATGCCCGTGCAGTTGGGCTAAATGAGGTCTGTCGCGCCCCCTCCGCTCCTCATTTTTTGGGACTGACGCTAATTGCGGCGCCCTCATTACAACCAAATGCTCCGGCGCTTCAAAGGAAAACTACATCTGTGGAGAAACCAGCTTAAACAGTAGCATGAACAGCCTAGAAAGTATAAATAAAGCCCTAAACAAAAGCCACTGTTACAGGTGGGTGTTAAATAAGTCTTATGTAGTGGCATTAACTGAGACGTAAAAGAAAAATGTTCACCCACAGAATTTCACAGCCCTGCCTCATATTTACTGAATGAAATCCAATGCTTGTTTCTTACTCCTTTTGGGCTGCTGATTCTAAAAATAGTGCCTAATTTTGCTCTTGCATGTCACACTTTCTCACAAAATATGTGGAATATGTGTAGCATTTTTAAGTCCTGTATTATTACTTAATCGTCAGAAAAACTGCCATAAAGACATAATTTCTGGAAAAAATAAATAAATAAATAAATCTTCATTTGGATTTTGTGGGGAGAAAAACGGTTTGTGACAAAAAAAGTTTTGTTGATATTTTTATATAAATTTTTATACATTTTATATACAAGATTTAAAAGAAAATACACACACACACACACACACATTCAAAAGTTTGGGATAAGTAATATTTTTAAAAGAAGTTTCTTATGCTCATCAAGGCTGTATCTATTTGATCAAAAATACAGAAAAAAAAAAGTGAAATATTATTGCAATTTAAAATAACAGTTTTCTATTTTAATATATTGTAAAATATAATTTGGAATTGGAATATCAAGATTTTTCAAATGTATTATGCATTTTAACATATTAAAATGTTATATTAAATTGTAAATTAATATATAATATTTATGTATGAATTATTTTAATATTTAATATATAAAATATAAGTACTTAAGATTACATTTTAAAATGTATTAAAATGTATTTTAATAAAACTTATATACACACACACACACACACATATATATATATATATATATATACATATATATACACACACACACACTATTTCATAATTTATATTATATATATTAGAAACAATTAAGATTTAAATAATTAAGATATTTCTTCAGATGAATTACATTTTAAAATGTAATAATATTTATTTAATAAAACTTGAAGTTATTTTGTGAAATATTATTGCAATTTAAAATAACAGTTTTCTATTTTAATATATTGTAAAATATAATTTATTCCTGTGATGCAAAGCTGAATTTTCAGCATCATTACTCCAGTCTTCAGTGTCACATGATCCTTCAGAAATCATTCTAATATGCTGATTTATTATCAATGTTGGAAACAGTTGTGCTGCTTCATATTTTTGGGGACCTGTGATACTTTTTTCAGAGTTCTTTGAAAAATAAAATGTTCAAAAGAACAGTGTTTATTCAAAATAGAAATTTTCTGTTACAATATACACTACTATTCAAACGTTTGGGGTCAGTACATTTTTCTTTATTTTTTTAAAAGAAATTAATACGGATGTGTTAAATGGATAAAAAGTGATAGTAAAGACATATTGTTAGAAAAGATTTCGATTTTGAATAGAAAAGTTCTTAGCATTTGAATTTGAATTCATTTTTATTCATCAAAGAAAAAAGTATCACAGGTTCCAAAAAAATATGAAGCAGCACAGCAGTTTCAACACTGATTATAAATCAGCATACTAGAATGATTTCTGAAGGATCACGTGACACTGAAGACTGGAGTAATTATGCTGAAAATTCAGCACTGCATCACAGAAATAAATTTGATTTTAAAGCACATTAAAATAGGAAACCAGTATTAGAAACTGCAATAATATTTCACAAAATTTCTGTATTTTTGTTCAAATAAATGCAGCCTTGTTGAGCATACACTCTTAAAAATAATGGGTGATTTTGCAGTGATGCCATAGAAGAACCATTTTTGGTTCCCCAAAGAACCTTTCAGTGAACAGTTCTATTATATAAAAAATTAAGATTTACATAATTAAGATTTTTTTTCATCTTAAAGACATTAAAGATAATTAGACTTTTAAAGATTAATTACATTTTAAAATGTATTTTAATAAAAATTAAAATGTCAAAATGTAATTTTATATATATATATATATATATTATTTTATTAACATATTAAAATATACCGTTTACTATAAGATAAATTACATTTTAAAATATACTAAAAATAATTATTTTAAATTGTAATAATATTTCACAATTTAACAGATTTTACTTTCTTTTTTTTAATCAAATGAATGCAGCCTTGGTGAGCAGAAGAGACTTTTCAAAAACATTTAAAAATCATAATTATTCAAAAAAAACAGTGTACATGAAACAACAGAAACAACACAAAAATCAACAGGGCTTGAAGAATCAGGTTTCAGCTGCCATTGTTCCTCTGTTGAACTGTGTTTGCATGTGCAGCCAAACAAATTCCTTGTGTATCTTGGCAAATAAAGCCCTAACCTCTAAAGGAAAGCCCATGCGCTAATCGGAGAGCTGCCAGCTGGGATTTAGACGCCAAGCCACAAAGTCATTACAAATTGCTAAGATTTCGATTTTGAATAGAAAAGTTCTTAGCATTTGAATTTGAATTCATTTTTATTCATCAAAGAAAAAAGTATCACAGGTTCCAAAAAAATATGAAGCAGCACAGCAGTTTCAACACTGATTATAAATCAGCATACTAGAATGATTTCTGAAGGATCACGTGACACTGAAGACTGGAGTAATTATGCTGAAAATTCAGCACTGCATCACAGAAATAAATTTGATTTTAAAGCACATTAAAATAGGAAACCAGTATTAGAAACTGCAATAATATTTCACAAAATTTCTGTATTTTTGTTCAAATAAATGCAGCCTTGTTGAGCATACACTCTTAAAAATAATGGGTGATTTTGCAGTGATGCCATAGAAGAACCATTTTTGGTTCCCCAAAGAACCTTTCAGTGAACAGTTCTTAAAAGAACCATTTTGAAGAACATACAAATCTAAAGAACCTTTTTCGACTATAAAGAAAACACAAAAATCAACAGGGCTTGAAGAATCAGGTTTCAGCTGCCATTGTTCCTCTGTTGAACTGTGTTTAGCGTCTGTACTGTGTTTGCATGTGCAGCCAAACAAATTCCTTGTGTATCTTGGCAAATAAAGCCCTAAACTCTAAAGGAAAGCCCATGCGCTAATCGGAGAGCTGCCAGCTGGGATTTAGACGCCAAGCCACAAAGTCATTACAAATTGCTATCCTGTAACTAAGGGTGACGGCTCTAGCAACCACCAAAGCCTTTCTCTAAACCCAGAGGATACGCACACAGTGACAGAGGAGGTCTCAACCTGTCATTAGACAACAACTGATCCCGGGTCAGCCGTCTGAAGCTCAAGGAGATCTATAAGTAAAGAGGTGTGTGTATTAAACTGATCCTGGAGCAGGAGTTTTACAGCAGCGACTATAAACACCTCACCCATGAATTACTCTCTCTTAACACCTGTTGCACGCTGAGAGCTCTGGTAGCAAATGGTGGGTAACTTTACGACCGACTGAGCCATGCTGGCTGGAGGTGTGTGTGTGTGTGTGTGTCCTGTGAAACTCAATGAAGAGTTAAAGGTGTGTGTGGGGTCATTATCCTGTTTACAGAGGCAGTAAAACTGTTAGGGCTCTAATGATCGGCGGTAAAATTCCGGCAACCACAGCTGCCGGTTTTTTACCGTAAATTTTATGGATTTTTTTTTTTACAGTGCTTTTCTGCATTTGAAAGGTTCCATGGATGTTGTGTGTGTAAGAGTGTATGAGGATCATGATGGAGTGAAAGAGGATCTTTTGAACCGCACATATATACAGCATCACCAAATTAGGCAATATTTGGCCAAATCAAATATTGTGGCAAATCAGCAGAATTTTTTTTTCAAGATACAGATCCAAACCTGCATATTTTTGGGACACAAAACTTAATGCAAATCTTTCTCACGCAGCAAAGAACTGTCCAAAACTTTAAAAAAAAAACGCAGTAAAAGTCGAAATGACTCATGCATTATGAAGAAGTGACAGCATATGGGTCTTGAGCAACAGTAAGAACGCAGAAAATAATGAGAGGGTGAACCATTCCTTTGGTCGGCGCTGCAGTAGAATTAAAGGGTAATCAGCAAGCGGAGGTCTGCGAAATCACATTTACCACTGACAAACACGAATATGGAGACTGAAAATGATCAGAGCCTGGGAAGAGGCAGGGTGGAAACATATGAATTAGGTTTTGCATGCGCTTCTCGTGTTTCTGAACTTCAAACAGCAGGATGCAGTAACGTCTGCGATGGCGCTGCATGGTGTTTGTGTGGCTGCTGGAGCTGAATGGATCAGGCAACTGTACGGGAATAAAGGTTGGGGGCGCGTTCTTTTACACCCACGACCTTTGACCCCCTAATGATCTCAGGGACTGTTGTAATGTCATCTATCTGCATGCTAACCACCTTATTCGGCGCCTGAAGGAAAGCCCTCGCGTCTACAGCTCACAGTCTGTTTCATTGTTCACCTCCAAATCACTGTGAAGTATGTTTAGGTGTTTGTGCTCTGCTACAAATTATCTGTACAATAATGTTATGTGATTATTGTCGTGTTAATTCATAAGTTGATCATGTATTGGTTTAGGCCTGTACTTGGTTCTCATATAAACTGATTTTAGCAAGGGTTTGGCACTGTTGCTAAATCACACAATACCCCAAATAATCATTTGATACAAAACATACAAAGTAAAATGGTCTCACTATTTTAACACTCCATATTGAAATAATTATAAATATATCAACACTTCTTGCATTTTATTCACCATCTTGGATAGATTTTTTTCCAGCTTGTGCATATGGGATTGACTCCTCTTTGAAGGATATTTATGATTCTGCCAATTTGGCAAAAAGAAAGTATCTAATTTTCTTTGCCATTCAAAAGTTTGGGATCAGTTTGGGATTTTTTTAAATGAAAGAAGTCAGTAAAACAGGGGAGAAAAAAACAGTAATTTGTGAAATAGTATTACAATTTAAAATAACTATTTTCTACATGAATATATGTTAAAATGTAATTTATTCCTGTGATGCAAAGCGAAAGTTTCAGCATCATTACTCCAGTCTTCAGTGTCACATATACTTCAGAAATGTCTTTACTGTCACTTTTGAACAATTTATTGCATCTTATATATATATATATATATTTGGCTTTTGATGGCAAAAACTATATATTTTAAATATATTTCAAAATATACAAAAATGGCCAAAAATATATTTGCTAAAATATGTTTATTTATGTAAATATATTTTCTACCAATATATATTTTGCATATTTTTGAAATGCTTTTGATAAAATATATTTATATTTTTAAAATATATGTTGCCCTTCATATAGTTAAATGTTCATAATATACATCGT
>NW_015635757.1:271035-296363 GCF_001515625.1 Sinocyclocheilus rhinocerous | reverse complement strand
ATATTTGCTAAAAGATGTTTATTTATGTAAATATATTTTCTACCAATATATATTTTGATCATTTTTGAATATTTTTTTAAAATCTATTTTATAAATATAAATATATATATTTAAAAGCATTTAAAATGTATATTTTGATTAAAACGTATGCAGTGTGGTTAGCACATGTTTAGCTCATTCCTGTCCTCTCATGACTCCAAACGATAATAAAAATACAAAAGAATAAAAGCAATCTGAAAGCAAAAAACTTCTACAATCCTTCCTTCCTTAATGTTGGTTGCTCAGGCAGCCTTGTGTTCTGCTGCTTCACATCTGCTCTCAAGAAGGCAACAAACTACCCACTAATTACCCAATCTAAATCACAGCCTTTATGTGGGACACATATGAGCTAGTGTTTATGAGGCAGTGTGAGCGCCTATTTGTTTGGAAGGAGATTCAACAAGTTTCCGAATGAGAGAGAAGGAAAATAAGGCTGCAGAAACGTCTGCTCAATTCTCTGAAAGCAATATCACTGATTACATATTCAAAGCTTGAGGGAGGGGGAGGGGCTCCGAGTCGTGCCTGCCCACTTTACCATGGAAACCGTTATCATACACATGACAACAGTAAGGAAACCCTGCCTGTGTTTCATCCCAATATATCATTACACCGGTCATTAGTGCATCTGTGTGTGTGTGTGTTCACTAACTAACCTCTAGGCAATGTGGGAGCGTCACTGAGCTTGAAATAATGTAGCCGTGCAGGTACAGACACGCCGCATGAGCTTCTTATCTTGTTCTGTGCATCTGTAAGCTGTTTTATAAGTTTATATGTGGGTATTGATGACCTCCAGATTAAGCTTACAAATAAAGAAACTTTAGGTTACATGATAACTAGTAACGCACATTCAACCGCACTTTCATTAATCTTAACGTTAATATTTCTGAAAACCGTAATTCTGTCATTTACATTTATATTGCATACAGTTTAATGACGTTTGGCTTTAGTTCAGCACATTCTGGTTTGGTTTTTACCCAATGAGAAAGTAATATGCAATGTAAATTAAGATTATAACAGCTTGATTTGCATAATCATTGGGAAAGCAGAGAGGTGTTTTACCGTGAGGTGCTGGAACAGCCATGCCCTCATGATGTTGGTTGCCACTTTGGGAAAAATGCCTCTTTTCTTGTTGTTCTTCCTCTCTTTATCAGGGTCTTCCTCCTCTCCTGTGCTTGGAGACGCAACACTCTGATCCAGAAAGTCACCTGGGGAAAAGAAAGCAATTACACGGCGTTAACAGATGTGAGATCATATTCTTTGTATTTGCATTGGCTGCATTAGTTTTCATTTCTTTGTAATGCTTTTAAAGTGGAAAGAGTCGACTCTGAATCATTGAAACGAGTCGTTTTTAAAACGAATCCCAAGCCGTTTCATGTTGACGTCAACATGAAACATTAGCATCTTGCCCGCCTACTTGTTGGTCTTTTCGCACTGGTCTGAATGAAAATGCAAATTAATTCTTTGCCACTAGGTGCTGCTTTTGGAGCGGTAAAAATAGCGGTTTCCCCGGTAACGCAGTACACAAAGCAGCACTGCGCTCACAAACGCTGCTTTATCAGGCATTACAGGCAAGATGAAATGAAAATAAGATAAATCGGACCAATCACCGAAAAATGAATCGTTGAGTGAATCGTTTGGGAGTGGTTGAGCAAGTAAGGTAAAAATAAATGCATATTATAAGACAATGAAAGTGTTTTTTTGACCTTGCATGCATGTCAACCTGTTGTTGGGGACTCCCAAAATCAAAATATGAACCTTTCTTAACCCATAATAGGGGCACTTTAATGGGAAGGTTAAGGTTAAAATGTTACATTAAGATAACTATTTGAAGCAGCAGATGACAAATCCCATCTGGCTGTGATCCCACATTCTGGTCCACACCTTAAGGTGCTGTCATGTAAAAACACCTGTTCTCTAAATCTTCTCCATCCTCTCCTACAGGATTATTGTGTGTTGCAATGCTTTAATGAATCTTTAAATCTCCTCCTAGGCTGTTTTCTACAAGGTTCAGCGATTTAGGCTTATCCTTTTGAAGAGGATAAAACAGAAACACAGGCTCTAGAAAGCTGGGAACTGGGAAAGATTAGTCAAGAATAAATTAGGCATGCGTGACTATCAATTAAAAAAAAAAACTTATGGGCAAAAAAAAAAAAAAAAAGGTTTTGCATTAGGGAATGTTTAAAGATCCTTTCAAATCTTAAAACAGTATGGAACAGTTGGATTCATCCAAAAGGGGGGAGAGTGGTCACATCAGTCATGTCTCTATTAATTTAAATGCAAAACTGAATGCAGTGTGTGCAGTTTCTGTCCAAAGTAACAGAACATGGATACTGTTTGGTTGAAGGTCCTGGGCTAAAGATGTGCCTTCGATCTGATAAAATAAAATAACTGATTTGGTGAAAGAAAATGATTGAGTTCACAGAAGCACTGCAAATCTGCACGGTAAAAAGTATATGGTAATTTTTTTTTTTTTTTAGAAAAATAGGCCAAATGGTTCGAAATAGGGGCCTGCATGATTTTGGGAAGGAAATATCAAAGGGTTTCAAGAAGCCCTTATGGGTTGTAAGGAAAGGTGAACCTAGTGAGAGGGGACAGCAGGGAAAGGGGGCAATGGGGATCTTGTCGAAAATATGATGGAGATGGGTAGGGCCTTTCCAGCCTCAAGAGTGAATTGGGGCACTACCCTCATCAACCTTCAATTCGTCTTGCTTCTCTCCTTCTCCGTCAGAATGGGCGATCGCGGAGGATTCAATAAGTTTGGTGATAAGTGACAAACTCTTTAAACAAGGAACTCTCTCTTTTAACAAGGTTTAAAGAGAGCCTGGTCAAAGAGGGAGAAGTGGGCGTCTGTTCGTGTCACAGAGAAACTTGCCTTATATTTTGTAAAAGAATACACTGAAAAGAATGTGGTAACCACTTGGTGTGTGTGTGTGTGGTAAACAACTACACTTTAATACGTTTAGCAACAGCATGCTCATTATGGATGGTTAAGGAAGAAATACAAACTCATCTGAAAACCATCATAGTAAAAAATCTTAGAGATATTTTACTTGAAAATGAGAATTTTGTAATTTACTTACCCTCATGTTGTTCCAAGTCTAAATGACTTTTTTTTCCCTGTGGAACGCAACAGAAGATATTAGAGAATTTTACAATACTCTCTTGTTAATGTCGCTACACACTTGAGATAATATTCTCAATATAAGGAAAAATATAGAATCAATATTTAGTGGAACAGGAATCTATTGAGCATATTCTGAAATATGGTGAAAAATGGTTGATATGTGTTAGTTTTGGCAGTTACATCTTACAGTCCAAAAGCATGTGACTCCAAATGGATTGTTGTGGTTCATCTGTTTATGCACTCATAAAAAAGCGGCTTACAATGCAATTAAGGTATGCATTTTTGTTTGTCAATATGTGCTCCCTGTGAATCAAACTAGGCACCATTCTTTAGATATGCAAAAAAAAAGAGTCAGTTGTGTTGCAAAAAAGACTTTTTCAATGCTTGCACCTACTGTGGCAGTATTGTTTTGTGATGGCTGGACAGTAAAAGTGATGTGCACATAACTTTATCAGCTGTACTGCATGTAATGCCTCCAGAAGTCTGGGAGCATGTTTAATATTAAAAAACGTTCGTCAAGCGTAAATGAAAAATTCCTGTACCGGTTGCTGATTTTTTTTTGCGTGGCCAGTTTTTTAAAATTTATTATTTTTTTTATCATCACTCAAACAATGGTATTGTTGGAATTTACCTTGAATTTTTTTTTTCAATTTTTTCAATTGAATTTTCTCTCTTTGTTGCAACCAACTTCTAGTGTGAGCACTTTTGCTTTATAAAAGGTGAATTCAGGTGGCCAACAACTGATTCTTGAGGTTGTATAAATGCATTTGTGTCAGGTGGTTTTAGTGTTTTACTGGTCTGATGAAGGTCCTGATGGAATAATTCAACACACAAACAAGTAAATGGTTTAAAACAACAGTAATGGAGACCTGGGGCCCATTCTTCGTACATCGCTAACTCAGTTAGCTGGATTTGATTGTTGATGATTTGGCATGATCTTGGATTGTTTGGTTCTTCGAAGCTCATCCTGTAGTTGCTGTCATAGCAACAAGTCCGTAAGCTTAAACCTGCTCAGGAGCAGGCTTATTTCATGTAAACGGGATTAGATTGCATCTTTTTAAGCAGAATCGATACTTAAAATATGTCCGCTACCACCGCTACTTTATTACAAGATGTAACACAGCTCTAAGTGAATGAAAACATCCTGCAAAGTTTTAAATCTGAAAGTGCACCGTGTATAAAGTTATTGTCTCTCAAAAGAAAGAGTCGACTCTGAATCATTGAAACGGGTTGTTTTTAAAACGAATCCCAAGCCGTTTCATGTTGACGTCAACATGAAACATTAGCATCTTGCCCGCCTACTTGTTGGTCTTTTCGCACTGGTCTGAATGAAAATGCAAATTAATTCTTTGCCACTAGGTGCTGCTTTTGGAGCGGTAAAAATAGCGGTTTCCCCGGTAACGCAGTACACAAAGCAGCACTGCGCTCACAAACGCTGCTTTATCAGGCATTACAGGCAAGATGAAATGAAAATAAGATAAATCGGACCAATCACCGAAAAATGAATCGTTGAGTGAATCGTTTGGGAGTGGTTGAGCAAGTAAGGTAAAAATAAATGCATATTATAAGACAATGAAAATGTTTTTTGACCTTGCATGCATGTCAACCTGTTGTTGGGGACTCCCAAAACCAAAATATGAACCTTTTATTATCCATAATAGGGGCACTTTGAACATTTTAGACACCATTTAAAAGGGGTTTTAACATTTCAAAAACCTTCTAATGCATGCAAAAGCATATTTAGTTTGATGACTATTTTTCACTAATAAAGTACATCACAAGTACTTTATTCATTTTCATTCATCATAATTTGAGCATGATTACGCTGATCGTTTCTTTCATCACAACAGTATGATCACATTACTTTTTAATTACGCTCTAAATACATCATTACAACTATAATTATTAGAACTTCTGTTTGATATGGTTTCAACATCTCTGATGTGTTTTGTTAGCAGTTAGTTTTATTTAAGGGGTCATATCTTGAGGAGCCAAATTCTCCTTTTGTACTGTAACAAACAGTAACTTTTTAGAGCTATAAATGACCATTTATTAGGAATAATCAGAAAAACACCTTGTTTTGAACAAGTTTTTACAACTTTCTGATGTCAGACAGAAAAAAAACTGCACTGTAAAAAGTGTTAACATGCAGCTGTTACCTTAAAGAGCCATTTCTGCATGGTTAAAGGTAGTTTTGTTGGTATAAATTAATTTATGTAGGACGATTCAGTGATGTTTGATAATATTTTTGACAATTATCTCATTTTACATGCAAAGAAGGCATTTAGATAAAAACCATACTGGCAAAAAAAAACCCGGTGCTTTAATTTTATGCATTAAACTATAATTATTAGAACTTCTGTTTGATATGGTTTCAACATCTCTGATGTGTTTTGTTAGCAGTTAGTTTTATTTAAGGGGTCATATCTTGAGGAGCCAAATTCTCCTTTTGTACTGTAACAAACAGTAACTTTTTAGAGCTATAAATGACCATTTATTAGGAATAATCAGAAAAACACCTTGTTTTGAACAAGTTTTTACAACTTTCTGATGTCAGACAGAAAAAAAATGTGCCCTTTAAATTCAGTCTAAAAACACACAAACAAAAAAGTATGTAAAAACCATACTGGCAAAAAAAAACCCGGTGCTTTAATTTTATGCATTAGAAGGAGGGTACAAAATGTCATGAAAATAAAACTATTTTTGAAAACAAACTAAAAAAAACTGACAAAGTAAAAAAAAAGTATAACATGCCCTCTTCAAATTCAATCTTAAAACTAAAAAAAAAGAGACATATTACAGTGTTTACAGTAATACAAATATTAACCATGAATAATCTTTAAAAGCATATCATCAAAAAAACTTAATATTTAAGCATCAGAAAGAGGGAACAAAATGTCATGAAAATGAAATTATAGCTCTTGTTGAAAATGAAATTGACAAAAAAAGTTAAAATGCATGTCATGTGCCCTTTAAATTCAGTCTAAAAACAAACAAACAAAAAAGTATAACAAATGTTTACATTATAAAAAGTCTTAGCCATTAATAGTCTTAAAAGCATACTAGCTCTTTAGTTTTATGCATCAAATACATTTTTGTTGTTTTTGGAAACAAAATTGACATAAAAAAGCTAAAGGGTTTGACATGGCTCCTTTAAATGTTACCTAAAAGCTTAAAATAATTTTTAAAAAGTCAAGCAAATGTTTGAAATATTAAGTCTTGAACATTAGTAGTCTTAAAAGCATATTGAGGGGGAAAAAACAGCCCTTTATGTTTATGCATCAGAAAGAGGGCACAAAATGTCATGTTTTTGAAAACAAAACTGACATAGAAAGTAAAAAGGGGTCCTTTAAATTTGTCAAAAACTTAAAAAAGACGTCAAGCAAATGTTTACAGTATAAACAATGCTCTAGGACAGACTCTGTGCTTCATTGTGATCATTTAACCGTGTGTTTGTCTGTCTGTTGTTTCTCTTTCTCAGGTAGTGAGATATTCTGTCTGAGCCAGACTCACAGCTGCTGTGCTGAGGCACAGCGAACAAAACACACACACACACACACACACACACACACAGATGTGGTGCTCGGGGAAGTATGTACTCTGGTTTTTATTGGCCATGGTTGGTGCTCAGAGCAGAGGAGAAGAGTCCTTATATCCATCATGCACCATTTCCTGTCCAACACACATCCACACATCCACACACACACACGCAGTTATTTAGGAGCAGTCTACCGGTGTGTGTACTTGCGTGTTTGTGTGTGCGTGTGCAGTCGGAGACCCCCGTGGCGGTGCTAAAGTGTAAATGTATGCTAGAGATGACAAACCTGCAGCAGATCTGTTTCACTTGGCACAGAGCGAGGCCTTCGCAAACGCTCGCGTGTGTATCTGTAGCATAGCGTGTGAGTGTGTTACCGTGCTCGCTGCTGTTGTCTCCATTGTGTGAGCCACGGCGTCTGCCGCAGGCCGCAGGAGCTTCAGAAGAATGAACAGATGCGGCATCGTCTTCCCTCCAGAATGCCTAGAGAGAGACAGACAGGTAGACAGAGTAATAAGCTGCGTTCGGCGTAATATACGATTGGTTAAGTACAGTATAGCAGCACATACCAGAGGCGTGCTGTAAGGAGTAATACAGAACACATGCTGCAAGAGCAAACAGTTGAAGAGCGCTACAGACTGCTGTATATAAACACACGTGCGCATGCACGCACAAACATCTGCGCAGAAATTAAAAGACAAACAAACGCACTCACATACACGCACAGGATATTTTGAAAACCCATCTTGTCGGCTTTAACCGAGCGAATGAAGCGGATGGATACGGCCCCGGACGCTGATTGGTCAATTGAGCGTTCGAACTGTGCTAAAATATATAATATAATAACAGCTATGATGTGAAACACCTGTGCATCTGGCCAGTGTGTGTATCACTGCACACTGCATGTACAGACCAACTATGAACGCTGCATGTCAGTGACAGCTAAATATTTTTATTATGTTGTAAAGATGCAATCTGATCAGTGTGTTGCATTTAACTGACACTAAACCTAGAGAGAAATGTCTTAACCAGGGGTCAGCAACCATTCGCACACGAGCGATAAGAGCAAGATGGATTAATATTAGAAGAGACTGGGGCTAGTTGTCACAATTTTTACTCCAATTAGTATTTCTTATAGTCACGTTATTTGTTAAAAGTAGTTCAAAGTTTTCATTACATACATACATATATAATGTACAAAAAATAGAACTTTGCTGTTTTATTGTAATTTTCTTTTTTAATTTTTGCAAAAAAAAAAAAGTAAAATACTTTTTTTTTTTTGCATTTTTAGAAGCACAAATATTCCAAGTAATCTCTCATAAAAGCTGCAAATGTAAAAATCAAAATCAAAAAGTTACATATACTGTATATGTGTGTATTTATATATACATAATAAATATACACAGAACACACACATATATTATGCAAACAAAAACTTTTATTTTGTATGCGATTAATCACGATTAATCGTTTGACAGCACTAATATATATATATATATTTATTTATTTACATTTAGACATTTAGCAGACACTTTTATCCAAAGCGACTTACAAATGAGGACAATATATATATATAAAAATTGCATATATTTTACATTTATGAAAAATTGTCCCTGTCACCCAAATGCAATTACAGAAACATGATGACATTAGTATGATATTTTAGCTTGGATATTTTTGGATATTTTACAAAACTAAAACTAATTTAAGAGGGTTTTGAACTAAGGTGCTTACAAAAACCAACATTCAAAAGCATTGTTATGGGATTTTTTGTGTGTAACTGAACTAACCTTCAATTAGTTTCCCATGTGACAACTTGCCCCAGTCAATTATATATATGTATTTCATTTATTTATTTAAAAAATGTTAAAGCAAATTATATCTACATTCCAAATTAAATGTTTTATTCAGTGATGAGTTGTTTAGGAAAGCAAATGCTTCAGAATTGAGTCAAACTAAAGTAAGTGGCTTACTTTTTGTTATCCAGTGCCAATTGTGCACAGAATAGCAACATAGTTTGGTCTTCTCAGAATAATACTTTGTATAAATAAGGAGATGTTTAGCATCTCTGCGCAATGAGCAGACGATCTTGTGACATGCTTATAATAACTCAAGATTTTCAACCAGACAAACATAATCCCTAATGTTTCAAATGCAATGATGGTGTCTCTTAAAACCACATCATTAAGAGAAACGCACTGTGAGTTATCATCACATGACACCAAACTCACAGAGAACAACAAACATATGTGCAAACAATGCAGTAAACCGAAAAACATGCTTCAGTGATTTGCATTAGGTATGGAAAACACACACAGCACACAATGTTAATGAACTGATGGATTATTTACAATAAATAATTAACACTTCCCAAGTTTGCTATATATATATTCTGAAATAACAACATATATTTATTTATTTTAGCCACTTCAAATCCTTTGTCTTTAGCGACCAGTTCAGGTGCTGCTGCAGTTTGACACCAACAGTTAGGAAGACTGTTATCTAAAACACTTTGTTTACTTGTCTCCGCCAGGAACCAAATATAATTAGAAATTTGGGAGTTTTGAGTAACCTGCTACATAAGATTGAGTCTTTTTACTCGCTAAAAGGTTTCATCACACTTGTGATCATGTTACTGTGTCATTATATCCAATTGGGGAACGTATAATCTGAATTATCATATGATCTGAAATAATTTTGTGGGATTTAATTATGCATAACATGGACACTGTATAATGTGAAGAGTTAAGTTTCATTTAACCTCAAAAGAGCAAAAATGATTCATTATAAAATGACAGAAGATTGATTATCTGCTGTTATTTAATATAGACAAGGAGGACGGATAGTCTGTGGCCGTATTGTATCACATGAAACAGGAGTTTCAGGCCTCCCCACAAAAACAAACTGTCCGGATAGTGTTTCAAGTTTGCTTCGCTACTGTATTTGAGCAGCTGTATTTGAAATTATAACTTCAAAATATATTAATGTATTATGAAAAGAGTACATTTTAGGTGCCTTTATGTTTTCTGATTTATTTATTTATTATACAGGTAAAAAAAAAACGTTTAAATGCACAAATATTCCATATATATGCAAATAAATATAGACAAATTACAAAAACATTTAAAATAGGTTTCATAACAACTTTCCATTTGCTGGAAAAAAAAACTTTTCTCACCAGAGACCCATAAATCTTGATCATATATAAAGAAAAATTTTTTTTTTTTTTTTTTCATTAATATAGACAAGGAGGACGGATAGTCTGTGGCCGTATTGTATCACATGAAACAGGAGTTTCAGGCCTCCCCACAAAAACAAACTGTCCGGATAGTGTTTCAAGTTTGCTTCGCTACTGTATTTGAGCAGCTGTATTTGAAATTATAACTTCAAAATATATTAATGTATTATGAAAAGAGTACATTTTAGGTGCCTTTATGTTTTCTGATTTATTTATTTATTATACAGGTAAAAAAAAAACGTTTAAATGCACAAATATTCCATATATATGCAAATAAATATAGACAAATTACAAAAACATTTAAAATAGGTTTCATAACAACTTTCCATTTGCTGGAAAAAAAAACTTTTCTCACCAGAGACCCATAAATCTTGATCATATATAAAAAAAAATTTTTTTTTTTTTTTTTTCATTTAATATTTAATTTCATATTTATGTTATATGTTAGCACCTATTAAACTTTTAGTATAACAAGTAATTCACTTTTTCACGTAAAAGCTCTAGTGGCTTCCTGGCTCTGTACAAAGCATGAATATACAGCATTCAAAAGCAAACAAAAGCAGAAAGATTTGAGCAGAAGACTTGCCTGGTCTGTCCCGCCTGGAGTGCGTGTAAATTCTTCACCGTCAGATCTGGATCCCCCGTCTTTATCATCCACCATCAGATCAGTGGGCATCTTCCCCTTCAGACAGCTGATGTAGCGGTGACAGAAATTGTCACACAGCTCATGTACCTACGACAAGCGCAGACATTTATCATCAGTGATCGGCCTATATGATATTAACATGATGTAGGCTGCGTCGCTCATAATAATAATAATAATAATAGTAAGTGAAAGCCCAACCTTCTCTAATTCGAGGAGATGAAATCGTAACACTTGTATGGCTTGAATCATCTAAAACATTTCACGTCACAAAAATACTTTGTGATTATCGTTTCATTTTATCCAGCAATAAAAATGGAACTGAATTTTGTCAAGTAAAATTATTAACATTTAAATAAAAAAATCTCAAACCACAGGGCGACCTACCAAATTATCCAAGTCTGGATTCGACGAGAAGAAAGGTTTTTCCGCCCTTATCTGAAATTAAAAAATAGCGATCGTATCGTTAGTCCGTAGGCTAATATCGAGGCACAGTTTTCACACAAAATTAAATTGGGCTGCGTTGTTGGTTGCTGATGTTAGTACAGCTTTTTGCTAATATAATAAAGCGCTGATAGAGAGGTAAACGTGGGCTGACCTGTTTTGAGAATACTGTAATATCTTCGTCAAAGGACTCGGACGAGCAGACGTCGCCGGTCACTCCGCTCTCTCTCGGCGTACAAGTCGCCAATTCACATTTTTCGAAAACTAGTGCAAGCAGAGGAAAGAGAGGATGCCTGCCAAACAAATCACATTCAGTGGCGTTTACAGCCTATTTGTGGCGAAAATAATGCTTTGTTAGTCCTCAAGCACAGCACTTTCAGGCTCGAGGCCCTGTCTTTTTTTCTTTTCTTTTACAATTAAAATGAAATATGAAATGAAATATATTTTTATGTGAAAATTTAAGTTATTTTATTTGCAGGTTCATGCAAACATTTATGGTTGTTGTGACAACAGGCAAACAAAGTTCATTCTGGCATTGCTATATGTGACCCTGTACCACAAAACCAGTCATAAGGGTCCATTTTTTTAAATTGAGATTTATATATCAACTGAAAGCTGAACAAATAAGCTTCCCATTGATGTGTGGTTTGTTAGGATATGACAATATTTGGCCGAGGAAATTCTACCCTACAGCCTAACTCATCTTCATAATGAAACTCATAGTCTACTAATCCCACATACCCGTAAATGGCGTCTTTATCCCGTTTTAGTGCGTCGTTAACGAGCGAAGGGACGCCGGGAGCCGGGGGGAAGTGGTGAAGCGGCGGGCCGTGACTCACATGCACCGCCTGCATCGCTCTGGCCGCGTGAGGATCCCCGTACATCGGAGACGGGATCCCGACCGCAT
Source organism: Sinocyclocheilus rhinocerous (assembly GCF_001515625.1). NCBI lineage: Eukaryota > Metazoa > Chordata > Actinopteri > Cypriniformes > Cyprinidae > Sinocyclocheilus > Sinocyclocheilus rhinocerous. The sequence goes on along the minus strand of NW_015635757.1, from coordinate 284,433 downwards.
CCATTCCGTAATGGAGCAGATCCTCGTACTGAGCACATTCAAAACGTGGAAGTTAAAAATCAGACCGGGACTTTGCTGTACACACATCTTGCAAATGTTGATATAACAACAGCCAAGGGAGTATGAGAAGGGAACAAAGCTCTATTTGTTTAAAAGGTAATAAATTGAGCATCAAAAACTAATTAACGAATTACACGTCAGTAGTTTCGAACTCAAAACAAATTAATTAACGACGGATCAGTTTGATTTTTTAGGCTCTTTGTGACTTCTAAATGTGCCAGAACGTAGGCTACAACGGAAAATATGAATGCGTTGCCATTAAAAAATTTTAAACATTTTTTTTTTTTTTTTTTTTTAAACACGGAAAGTTTCAATCCACATCTTGTGTCAAATTTAAATTAATGCTATCTTACAATTACCGTATCATTAGAAACCGACATCTGGCTAAAACAGGCTATTTGCTTTTTATTTCAACTCAGTTTTCTTGTAGCTAACTGCAATTTAAAAATGAATTTATAATGCAAAATATAGCTTAAAATAACAGTGAAATGTAGCAATGTTTTAACGGCGTATAAAAATAATTACTCAAATTAATATGGATGTTATGTAGCATTAAATCGGTCTCGGTATCCAACTAGAGAAATATGAGTTATGAACAGGCTGTAAGCATCAAGTTACGCTTTTGGCTGTCAACTAGCCTATATATGGAAGTAGTCGAGATAATTGCAAAATAAAAAAATACAAATTTGAATTTGATACAAATTAAAATGATTTTTAGACGGAAATGAAAAACGGCGTGCTACAACAAATGGAAAAATATGTGAGTTCATTTTTTGGTGGTTTCACTTGTTGCTGTGTGTATTCCAAAACAACTTGGGTGTATAAACACACATTCATTCAAGCAATTAAAGGACATCTGACTGTAATTATGTCAATTTTATCAGCTTCCTAGTAGAATTAGTCTTGACGGCCACGTTTGAGTGTTTTTGTTGCGGAGGTTTTTACGCACCCGTTGCGCCATGAGGACTCCGTGTCACCGACTCCCTTTTCTCAACGCGTCCGGATCTCAGTGCAGCGAGGTCGGCGAGTCCCACACCGCATTCACAACTCTCCCAAACACCCAGCTCAAGTGCCCCCGATGAACAATAACATCGTAATCCACCCAAATACTCCTGGTCAGCTTTGGCAACAAACGCAAAGCTGGCTATCTATCAGTAAGTTAGAAATCCAGTTCTCAACGCTCCGAAATAACCAAAGGGCGCTTCGGATGTGTGCTCTGTTTTTCTATTTCCAATCGAATATTTGTAGCCAAAGGGTGAAAAAGCAAACTCCATTCAGGTCTTTGATCGCTTGGCTGGTTTAGCCTATTCCTAATGCAATAACACCTCTATGAGATGTGAGGAGTGTGGAGAGGGAGGAGGAGGAGGAGGAGGAGGAGGAGAGGGCATTTGGACTTCTTAAAGGAGACGTAAAGGAAGACCAAAGCGAACCCATGCGTAAAGAGCGCACAAATGTATTCCGAGCATGCAGGCCACTGGAAAAATCCTGTATAGCCCTTCAGAAACCAAATTTCATACTAGACAAGATTTTTTCATACTTGGACCTAAGCCAACCAACAGTCTGAAAGTACAAGGTAACAGATGACCAGCTTAGATTTACCAGTGGCCACTGTAAACCAGCTAGAAACCATTTCGTGTCCCATGACTACATGAAAAAAAGAAACAACCTAATGGCACGTGATGACACCTACTAAAAGTTTAAACAATTAGAAGGAAACTGAAATATCTAGCATTTTTACTATGTACATTTCCAAAAGTGTGAAAAATACATAAATGAAACACCGTATAGGTTTGATTTACTAAATGCATCCACTAATTTAAGTCAGAGAACGAAAAGGACCAGCAGCTGTATTTATTAACCATCCTTATGGCGCCCTCTACTGGCATTATTTGTGTTGAAAAGATTCCAGCAAGCCTAACACTGACGCGACTGCTTTATAACTGCTTAACTTGAAGCTTTAGACTAAATGCCTTTATTTATTTTACTCTGATTTTTTACTTAACCTGAATAGTTTAACCTATAATGTTAACTGACAATGACAACAGTTTTCAATATAAACTGCTTTACCGAGACCTTTTCTCGTTTATGAAATATTGAAAAACATTCGATTTTTGTTGCAGATCTATTTTTACTACATGTAATACTCGTTTCCATCAGATCTTATTCCAAAAAAAAAAAGTTTATAAAACAACCACCACCTTTTTTACCACGAGGTGGCGGCATATGAACGGATTTGACTCGACGCTTAGAGCATGGACTGAATTTGGGTTTGGAACACAATTCACTTTAAAACGGCTACTATTACAGATTTCTCGGCGTTTTTAGTTTGTATTAAAATAGTATTTAATCTTAAGTACTTTGTGTTTCCCTCAAGTCTACAAAATCTACTTGTGTTGTTGTTTCAGAAAACATTTCTCAAAAGCTAGCAATGGCATTTTAATGACTTTGCCTCTGACTGTGCTGAGAGTCTGAAAAACTGGAAACTCCTGATTCAAGTTCAACAACCACCACATTTTACCTACTTATCTCTTTGTTTTTGAGACTAACTGGTCAAGATTTAGGCCCAATGTATATTACATGCACATTTTATAAAGAAATTATCATTACATGCTACATGCTACAAGCCGATCATTTGCTGATCAACCTGCAACTGGGATCTAAAAACCAAACAAAACAATCTTCCTCATGTCTGATTGCTTCTCAAGACGGCTACTGACAATCACATAAGCAGATGACAGCATAAACAAAATAAAACCTTTAAAAATTATGTAATTTTTCTAGTGAAATATGGAATAGGTTTGCTCAGTTATGCTCAGCTCTAAGATTTTTTTATCAGCATTTTGCACTCTTTGTTGTGTTCCTATATGTATAGTTAAAGTCATGTTTACGTACACCTTGCAGAATCTGCAAAATACTAATAATTAAAAAAGAAGGATCATAAATCGCACGTTGCTTTATTTAGTACTACCCTTAAGCTTTTTCACATAACAGACGTTTACATGCAGTCCACAAGACATAATAATATCTGCATTTATACAAATGAAGCAGTTAAAAAGTTTATATATTGATTATCTATACTGTGCATCATTACCTGAATGATCCACAACTTTTTTATGATTTGTTTTTATAGTAAGTCCCATGTTTGCCCTGAGCAGTCCTTGTTCTGCAATGTTCTTCAGACAAATCCTCCAGGTCTTGTACATTCTTTGGTTTTCCAGCATCTTCTGCATGTCTAGATTGTATGATTTTGAGTTCCATATTTTCACACTGGTGTCAACTGAGGGACTCACACACAACTATTACAAATGCTGAAAACATTCACTGATGTTTAAGAAGGAACACAATGCATTAAAAACAGTTGCACAGGCTGATTGGGAGTAAATTGTTCTTATTTTGTCTTCTGGGAAATATGTAAGTATTTTATGTAACTTCTGAAGGGCAGTACTAAAAAAGATCTTTAAACAAAATAAAGACAATTTCCCCCAATCACCATGTTCAAAAGTTTACACCCCCTGGCTCTTAAAGGGATAGTTCACCCAAAAATGAAAAATCTGTCATCATTTACTCACCCTCAAGTTTCACCAAACCTGTATGAGTTTCTTTCTTCTGTTGAGCACAACAGAAGATGTTTTGAAGAACATTGGTAACTAAAGAGTTGACAGCAACCATTGACTTCCATATAGGGAAAAATACTATGGAAGTCAATGGCTACTGACAACATTTGGGATATCCCAGTATTTTGCCTTGAGCATCAGTGAATGTTTACAGTTTTGATCATTCAGGTGACAACACACAGTATTAAGAACTAAATATCATGCGTATTATAAATTAGCAGTACTAAATAAACACAAAATGCATTTTTTATAATCAATTTATATAATGGGTCAAAATTATAGATTTTTCTTTCATGCCGAAAGTCATTAGGATATTAAGATCATGTTCCATGAAGATATTTAGTAAATTTCCTACTGTAAATATATCAAAACTTAATTTTTGATTAGTAATATGCATTGCTAAGAACTTCATTTGGACAACTTTTGATTTTTTTGCACCCTCAGATTGCAGATATTCAAATAGTTGTATCTCAGCCAAATATTGTCCTATCCTAACAAACCATACATCAATGGAAAGCTTATTTATTCAGCTTTCAGATGACATCCTAAATCTCAATAAATAAATAAAACTGACCATTATGACTGGTTTTGTGGTACAGGGTCACATGTGTTCTCCTAAACTTTGTTCGCTGTAAGTTTTAAAGCAAATAAGTTTTTATTGGGATATAATAACCCAGACCTACAGATTAAGGTGAGAGGAGGCACTAGACTAGGTGGCAGGACTTTGGCACAGCCCGTCACACCGGAGATCCCTCGGTCCAAAACCGGCTGCAGTCGTTCCAACGTGACGTCATTGCTTCCGCAACACCCCCCATCACCCCCCACCCCCAGTGTCGGCGGCTCTCGCCCGCTGCTGACTACACAATCCAACATGGAGTAACGAGAGATGGGGCTCCTCTTCGAGACCAGCGCGCAGTCTTCAGCAACGGCGGGCGACGCGAGGCGAGAAACCGTCGATATAGCCATCGGGATGCTGCATAACGCGAGGATTAACCAGATGCATTGCAAACCGTGACGGGTAAAGTGCAGTGCGCGGAGAAAGAACGAAAATAAGGAACGCCGAGAGACGGATTTGGGGGAAACTCGTTGATGCACTGGACTTTAAAAAAAGGCGAGGTGGAAAATCGAGACGACATGAAGCCCGAACGCTGCGTGCCCGCGGTGGGATATTATTTTTATTGTAGGTGAAACGTGGGGAAACATGACTGAGGAATCGCACCCAGACGAGTGAGTATTCTTTTTGCGAAAACGACGCATGTGGACGCGAATGGAAATCTCATCCCGTGTCCAAGAATGCGTTGCCGAGCTAAACGAGGGGTCCGTCAGATGCAGGGAAATCGTGCATATGCGCTTCTGCGAGAGACGCTGGAGATGTTAATACCAAGAAACAATGCAGTGTCAAAGAGATTTGAGTGCTGGGCCCCTGCTGCAGGGCTCTGGTCTCAAACCGAGAAGGGGGGAGGAGGAGGGGCTCGAGCGGAAACATTTTGTGGAGGGATCCTTTACTGAATACTTTATATCACGTCGACGCGAAAGGCGAATTAGCGCTGCGAGGAAGCAGATAGACGACTGCAAAGTTTATAAACGCACAACGCTAGAGCAACGAGCTCGTATGCGCTCCCAGAGCGCCCGTTCTTGGCGTCTTTCTTTGTGGTGGTCTGACATGCTATATCCGCCATTTCTTTTTCGTGAATCGCTCTCATTTGCATACTGTCCTTCATTCATAAAAATACAGACGGGGGCGCGTGCAGCAGAGAGCGCCTCAGAGCCGTACTGATGGTAAAGCAGGCCCTATATGGCATATACAGGCCTATATATGCTTTTAAATGTTGAATTTAAGCAGGCAGCTTCCTCCATATGCAAGAAACAAACGCGAATATAAACATGCAATGAGCTGCATGATCGTAGCGCACAGTATTGGCAACAGTAGCCTATACTTGTTTAGCAAGTTTGAGTTTTTTGCGACATTCTTCTGCCTAACATAAACACTCATATCTCACGGTAGTTTGACTCAAGCCGATCAAAGTCTCTCTAATAGTGTTAGGGCCGAGTTAAACGGCTCGTTAACTTAGTGAGCTCTTTATGGGGCTTAAAATTAACTTTTGGAACATACACTCAATCTGTATTAACAAGGTGTTTATTTAGTCAGTCTTTTATGCCGGAATCCGTTTTGATAAAACGATTATGTGAGTTTTTATCGTTAATGCTAATGTAATAAATTATTCGTTTTAATAATTATTCTGAAGGAGACTGGTGTTGTAACATTTTTTTTTTTTCAACGAAACTTGTATTTTTACAGCGCAATACAGTATTTTACAGTAAACTACTGTAAAATACTGTACAGTATTATAACCTGTGTAAATGAATGCGATAAAGAGTGATGTGTTGTTATTACCCCCGTTGTAACGCCAATTGAAAACCTAGGTATTTAATATTCTGAGCTTTAATTCATTATGATAATCATATTTACCTGTTCAGGAAACAACTAGAAAAATAGTTACAAAACAGTTCTAACACGTGTTTAGTCACGTCAAAAACATTATTTTCCTTTCACACAGTTATCCAACGTCAACTGTCTTTAAAACTTTTAAACGTAATGTTTTTTTGCGATATATTTATTATGTGTGGAGCTATAATACCGTGATGTATAGTCCAATACAGGCCACTTGTCGCTATGGGTTGCTTTCTGATCGAGAACTTGTTTAGCGCAATCTGACTTGATTTGTAATCTTGTAAAATGCACCGACGTTGTAGGAATGGCCTGTTGTGCAAAAGTTACATTTTTCATTTTAATTGCTTGAACTCAATTTACATGTTTCCTCTCCCTGAGATGTATCGCAGGAGCTTAACCCCGAAGCTGGTGGGGAATTTTTCTTATTTAGATTTATGGCACACTCACGCCCGTTTGAGTAAATACGTGTGTCACACTGGGATGTAAAGGCCCATATAATAGCCCGAGGTTGTGAAATGTTGACTTTTATCGGCGGAGGGGAGGGCCGTGGGCTGCTCCAAAATGGGAGGAGGTTTCTGAGAAGGCGCTCCCTGATGATTGTGAAGGGAAACAATGGTGAGAGGATTAAACAAAGATCCGGCGGAAGTGAAAGAGGTGGGTGAAGCGGTGAAGCGTAACTTCGCTGTCACGCCCCTCGATTGTTTGATTCTCAATGACGTGCCAATAATGAATGGATTACTCTGCACAATTCATTTCACTGCAAGGAAATCTTTCTCTTTTACTTAATAGGCCTCTCTCTCTTTTTGTGTAGTCTAAACCGTTATGGCCCCAGGTATCACAGATCAGAGTTTCATGTCTTGCACGTTGGAAACATATATCTGGATACTTTAACAACAGTTAAAAAGTCTGAACACCGTTGCATGAGGTTGCAAAGCAGTTGCAAAACAAATGCTACACTTTTTTTTTATCAGAGCTAACTTTACTGACCCCAAAACAGTAAAGTGCCCAAATGCTTTTTTATTTTCTTTGAATAACTTTTGAAAACAAACTTAAAGAAATAGTTCACCCCAAAATGAAAATTCTGTCATTTACTCACCAATCACCATCAAGTTGTTCCAAACCTGTTTGAGTTTCTTTCTTCAGTTGAGGACAAAAAATATATTTTGAATGATGTTGGTAACCAAACTGTTGACGGTAGCTATTGACTTACATAGTATGGAAAAAAATAATATGGAAGTCAATGGCTACCGTCAACCTCCACACATTCTTCAAAATATATTCTTTCGTGCTCAACAGAAGAAAGAAACCCTTACAAGTTTGAAACAACTTGAGGATGATTAAATGACTCTTTTTTTTCTTTTTTTGGGTGAACTATCCTTTTAAGATTGTGAAATGTGATGCTTGGTTGCATTAAATGTGTATTTTTTATGCAGATTGGTGTTTTGTTATCTAATGCAGTGACATTCATGCAGTGTTTAATTGTGCCTTTAAGGGTCTATATACATTTTGGGGGCCACTGTATCAACATGCCAAACATATTTGCATCAGACAGTTTGTTTTATTTTTTATTATTATTTCAAAGTGTTGTTTAAAGACATGGGATTGGACATGTATCACTTTTGTGCTATATTTTTACATGAAACCATTGGCGCCCACTTTATGTATTTTGAGTTCACGTAAATGATACTTTCTAAATAGGCTAATGGATGTGCTTGGAATTAGTGTTGTTCTCGCCACTTCCTGTGCGTTATTGCAAATGACCTCTGGGCCATTATGTCTTGTGTCACGATGCATGTTTGCTCTCGCCGTCACATAAGTTCCATTATTCAAAATTAACTGGATAATTCAGGTTCATTGTGACTGAACATTTAGAGATCAATGTCACTGTTTGGGAATGGCAGGTTTAAAGGATTATAAAATTAAAATCCCGTCATTATTTACTCACCCTTATGTCATTCTGTTGAGTAAATGAGGGTAGGATTTTTGTTTTGGTTGAACTATTCCTTCAAAATGTTGAAGATTTCAGAGTTTTCTGGAAACTCTAGTATGCTGGTGTTTGTTTGACTGTTTTTGGCTAGGAATGTGAGTTCCTCAAAAACGTGCTGAGCAAACCAGTGGCTCCCCATTGGTAATGACTGTAGCCTGAAGGTGTGTGTACGTGCTCACGTGAACTGGCTGGCGCCCCGACCGCAGACCCGGATGCCCTCTCCAGCCTCTGGGCGCTTGGGAAGAGCCGTTGGGGAGGGGAGGAATGCGATCTATATTGATCACACCAGCGTGACCTATATGCAGCCCCATTATGGGTCAATAATATCTGAAAAGGGACGAAAGTGACATTGAGGTAAAGTCAGTCCAGATGAACCCTCTGCTGGAACCTCCATAGTTCTGATGAATTTACGGTAAGGATAAGGATTGATTTCCCAGCCAGCCGCTCACTGGAAGTGTGAGGGTAGTGAAATGCAGAATGAAGAGACTACAGCGCTGTGACGGGAATTAAGTTTTAAAGAGTGGAAGAAGATCGGAATGAAGCGTTTTTCCTTTGTATGTTGTTCAGTGTGTGGGAGACAATGGTTGCTATGACAGCTGCATATGTCATTGCATTGTGTACGCTGTGAATTAGCCACTTTCACATTTACATGTAATCATTTAGCAGATTTAATCCAAAACGACTTGCAAAAAAAATTGTACAAGATAATCTATTCATAGTCTGATGATCAAAATGCTAACGCTATGAGCATGTTGATATCATGGTAAAGTTATACATCAGCAAAGAAAAGACAAAAAAATGTATATATATATAATATAGTAATCATATGGCAATTCATATTTTTGGAAAGTCATGAGTAGTTTACATAAAGAGATTGTATATGCATGATAAGTCTGAAAGTAATTTTACAGACTATAGCAAAAACTCTGAGATAAAAAGGCTGAGATAAAGAGGAAATGAACTCATGTTCTTGTTGTTTACATTTATTTCTCAACATACGTTCTTTAGCGATGTGCTGATTTGTTTTAACGTAAGTTCCTGTGTGACTGGCCTGTAATGTTCTCCATACCATGATGTTACTGCTTGTGCCTGAAAATCACTGTTCAGTGCTGGAGACAGTTCCTCTAAAGCAGCGGTTTTCAATCCTGGTCCTGGGGACCCACCGCTCTGCACATTTTGTGTGTCTCCCTTATTTAACACACCTGATTCAGATCATCAGTTCGTTAGGAGAGAGATCCATGAACTCAGCTGAGTGTGTCAGATAAGAGAGACATACAAAATGTGCAGAGCCGTGGGTCCCCACTCCCAGGACCAGGATTGGAAACCACTGCTCTAAAGGAATAATTCACCAAAAATTCACCCTCAGGCCATCCAAGATGTTGATGAGTTTGTTTTTTCATGGGAACAGATTTAGATAAATTTAGCATTACATCATTTACTCAGCAATGGATCCTCTGCAGTGAATGGGTGCCGTCAGAATGAGAGTCCAAACAGCTGATAAAAACATCACAATAATCCACACCACTCCCGTCCATCAGTTAATGTCTTGTGAAGTAACAAGCTGTGTGTTTATAAGGAACAGATCCATCATTATACTGTTTTAACTTATATAAAATATTGGAGTCCATAATCCATCATATTGTTTCTCCAGTGAAAATGTCTATCCCTTGTTGTCCTCTCACATAAAAATTCACAGACATATTTGTTTAGAGATATTTTAGAACTGTTTTTGCTTGTAAACAGTGCTTGATCTCTTCATATTTCTCTCCCGATTCAGATGAGACAACTTTTTACTAGAGAAAGCAATATAATGGATAGAGGACTTTTTATTTTATTTACTTTGAGGTATTTTAGCTAGAAACAAAGGTTTGAAGTTAGAACATCTGAACAATGGATTTGCTTCTTACAAACACACAACTTTTCACTTCACTAGACATTAATTGATGGACTGGAGTGGTGTGGATTATTGAGATGTTTTTATCAGCTGTTTGGACTCTCATTCTGACGGCACCCATTCACTGCAGAGGATCCATTGGTGAACAAGTGATATAATGATAAATTTCTCCAAATCTGTTCTGATGAACAAGCAAACTCATCAACATCTGGGATGGCCTGAAGGGGAGTATATTTTTTGGTGAACTATTATTTTAACCAATCGTATCTCAAGGTACATCCCAAAATGCCACGTAGCAAATGACAAAATTAAAGAAGAGGCTTCATTTCTGAATGTTTTTGTATAACTGTTAGTGGACTTAAATCCTTGTGAAATGTTTTGAAGTCAAGCAATTCATGTTTTCTTGATCAATAGTTGACATTTCCATTCTTTACAGATGTTTTTTTTTAAATTATTACCAAGGGATGCAGCTGAGGGAAATATGAGGGTGATTTGGTATTTGTATTTAGAGAGCTTGTAACACTCCAAAGAGAAAGGAAAAATTGAAATCGCATCATATGACCCCTTTAAAACATTTTTTTTTAGATATGAGCTGTGAAGCAAGTATGTATGAAAGATGAAGTAGTAAATCAGCTGTTCTGATGTTGACTGGCAAATTCATTCCAGCATTAATACGAGGCAAAGATGAGCCTGTAGATGTGTGTTAAGTTCCCATGCTCTGCTGCAGTCACTATGTAAATTATGTTCTGAGAAATCCTCATCCCAAGTTTTGCATTCGTTAAACTGTCTGTCATATTTTGCACACGGTTGCACATAAACTAGGTTCAGCATTTTGGATGGCATTATCATATCTCTGCATAAGGCTTATCACTGTCTTTAAACAACGACCGGAAATCTCATTAGCATAACGAACATCATCCTCTTTAAGATTTCAATAGAAACCTCATTTGCAATGCAGAGCTGTCATTTGTGAGCTCAGGCTTCTTCCAGAATAGATTATGATGTCATCATTATGAGTCAAGCCTGGGTCCAATCAGGCTACCTAGGTTGCTGAAATATTAGCATAAGCTTTGACATCATTGAACCAAGAAGCTCAGAAGGCTTATTTGAGAATCACAAAACCGCTTACTGACACTCAAGTCAGCATAATTGTATTTATAAATATTTATATATTTTTGTATTTGATATTTTTTATAAATATTAATTTGTGGCTGTCTTGTATTTTTTATTTTTTTTAGTTTTACTTATTTTAATATATATATATATATACTGTATATAATCTTAAAATATATCAGACATTTTGACCTTTTCATGACATGACAAGTTAGTTTCAAATGGTTTCAAATGCAAAAACCCAAGAAAAAATTTTTTTATTCGCTCTTAAAAAATATTTAGATATGTACTCTTTTAAGGTGTAAGGAAAATGTTTTTATTTCTTGCTTGGTTACACCACAAAATGAAATGGGGTCGGCGCCCATAGCCTTGTGGTTAGTGCGGTCACGGTGACCCGAGTTCGAATCCCGCCTCGAGGTCCTTTGCCGATCCTGCTCCCTTCTCTTCTCCCAGTGCTTTCCTGTCAGCTCTCTACTGTGCTCTCACAATAAAGGCATAAAAAGGCCATAAATATAACTTCAAAAATGAAATGGGTAACACTTTACCATTAGTTAACATTAGACGATGCATTAACTAACAATGAGCAGAACATTTGTTACAATGTTTATGTTAATTAATTGAAATTGAAAAGTGTTCAGTGTCAGTTCAAGTTAGCTCAGGTCCATTAAATAATATTAACAGATACTTTTGATTTTAATAATGCTGGAATTAACATTGAATAATATAAATAAAGCATTTATTAGTGTATTGACTCATGTAATAAACCCTTTTGAAGTATTTTTCTGTTAGTTCATATTAACCCATGCAGTTAACTAATGTTAACAAATGGAACCTTATTGTAAAGCTTTACCATAAGCGGTTTAAAAAAACCAACATGAACACAAAGAGTAACTTTCTGAAAACTCGCCACATGTGTTTTAAACTAGACGTCTTCTTTTAATCATCTCTGACATTCTTATTTGTCATTGAACCACATCACAACATCCTCGTGTCTCTCCCTGCAGTGACAGTTACATAGTGCGAGTGAAAGCTGTGGTGATGACGAGGGATGAGTCTAGCGGGGGTTGGCTGGCTCAGGAGGGAGGTGGTCTCAGTCGAGTGGGTGTCTGTAAGGTGGTCCCAGCTGACCTGGAGCTCCTGGGACGGAACGGCTTTCTCATCTTTGGAGAGCGGCTCAAAGACAAGCAGGTTAGAGAGCTGTCGACGTGTGCGAGTCTCCAAAAATCGGATTCTTCAATCCTAATAATTGTGTTTGTGTTGATCAGGTGATCCTGCAGTGCTTTCTGAAGAAGGAACTGGTCTACACTAAAGCCACGCCCACTTTCCATCACTGGCGAGTGGACAACAGGAAGTGTGGCCTGTCGTTCCAGAGCCCCGCTGATGCTCGAGCGTTCGATCGCGGCGTGAGGAAGGCCATCGAGGACCTCACAGAGGGTGAGTGGGTCCGTGAGGAACATGAGAATGGTTTACTGTTTAATGTGTAACAAGTTGACTAAGATTATAACATGAATCCTTTTCCCCCCTCCAGGCTCCACTACTTCTTCCTCCACGCTGCAGAATGAAGCCGAACTGGGTGATGATGATGTTTTCACGGTGAGTCTCAGACTAGAGCCGGTGTATTTATGTATTTGCCCTCAAATGGCTTAAAAGGATGATTTATTATTTATTTTCAATCAGAGGAGCCATAATTTCAGTATTTTCTTTAATATGCCCAACTTTGACAATCCTTAGTAATAAACATCAAGATTTACTTGCACAGATTGTTTTAATATGACTTTTTGTGCACATTTTTGAGTGATGAAATAAATTGTTGAAGTGATTCATTTAAACGGTTTGAACTGATTCATAGAAATTAGGTTTTAAAACACTTTTTTGTTGTACATCTAGGCATTGCTTAACTTTGTATCACCAGAAAAATCATTGTGAATATATCATGAATATTCAACATATCAACAGCGTGTTGTTATAATCTTTTTTTCTATTCATCTCTGAGAATAAATGCTATTAATGGGTCAGTTGCCAGTATTGTTCTGTTGGCTGGTTTTGTCAAGTGTGTGTGGGCTGTGCTCAGGAAGTGACCTTTGCTCCCTTTCATCTTCCTATTGCTCCTAACTCAACACAACAAAGCCACGCCAAAGCCTTTAGATACAAGGGTCCGTTTTTCACACGCATGCATTCAGAAACTAAATTATACAGAGTTAAAGGGTTAGTTCACCCAAAAATGAAAATTCTGTCATTAATTACTCACCCTCGTGTTGTTCCAAACCCATAAGACCTT
>NW_015635757.1:261092-270910 GCF_001515625.1 Sinocyclocheilus rhinocerous | reverse complement strand
TTTTTTGCACAAAGAAAACAAAAATAACGACTTTATTCCACATTTTCGTCTCTACTGCGTCACTTTGGACTCGTGTTCACGACAGTATCATTTTTTCGTTATTTTTGTTTTCTTTGCGCAAAAAAGTATTCTCGTAGCTTCGTAACTTTACAGTTGAACCACTGATGTCACACGGACTTCTTTGTCGATCATCTTGGTACTTTTCTGGACCTTGAACGTGGTAGTTACCTTGCTGTCTATGGGAGGATCAGAGAGCCCTCAGATTTCATCAAAAATATCTTAAATTGTGTCATGAAGATGAACGAAGGTCTTATGGGTTTCGAACAACACGAGGGTGAGTAATTAATGACAGAATTTTCATTTTTGGGTGAACTAACCCTTTAAGAAACATGAATGTGTGTTACGTTTGGTTGGACTTCAGGCTTTAGGTGTTCAGCGATCAGCGTTTGCCATGGTCTCTCAGCAGTGGTGTTCCTCTAATCGCTAACTTTAGACGTTTATGACTCACAGCTATTCATACAAGCCCAGCCAGACACTGATTATTACTAATCAGAGTAGTCAGTCGCTCCTAAGTTTAGAGAGGGAGAGATGGGATGTGTGCGGTAGGTTTAGAATGGGCAGCAGCTGTTGGATGTCTTATTCCCTCTGAGGTAAAGTCTAAAGTGATAATTAGCACAGCCACAAATACATTTCCATCCAGACATTACACACACACTCACAACTCTGCATGCACTTAGTATGCATGTAGTATGCATTCACACTTACATACACACTCAAGACACTTTCATCTATCTATCTATCTATCTATCTACAGTAAAAATGTTTAGTGTTAATTTAAAATCTTATGTTGAAAATTACAATATTTGTATATTATAATTGTATTATAATTAACAAATAAAAAAAGTTCTGCAATAAAAGTAAGAAATAAATTATAGCATGTTTATAAATGAATTGTATAAATGATCTTATAATTTATATTTGAATACACCACATATATTTTCTTTTATTTATTATTATTATTATTGTTATTATTATTGTTGTTTTTTGAAAATATATATATATATTTTTTTGTAAATATAATGTATAAATCACTTTATTTTTTATGGTGAATAAAATGACTCGTGTATATTTACAGTAAAATATTGTACATATTGTGCAAGTAAAATGAACATTTAAAGTAAAAACGTTTTTAACAAGACAATAGATGTACTTTAATGTTAAAATATTGCTAAAATAATTTTTGATTGGTTGTTTTTGTAAAACCTTTTAATTTCTGGTTGAAAACATAAAACAATATTCCCAAAAGTCCAAAAAGATGCATCACATTTGCTTATATTTTATTTAAATGGTCATTTCTTCTCGTTTTCCTATGTTGTGCATATTGGGGTGTTTACGTTACTTTTTGTTGTCTAGTTATTGTTTACTGCATTATTTAGTGTGTGTGTTTCACATGTGTCACCCTGATGCTGCAGCTGCCAGATTTGTGCTGTAAATTCAACAAACGTGTTTTACAGTGTATGGTAGATTTCAGTCTTTGCAGAAGAAAGGAGCCAGATGACTTAAGAGAGGAGAGCTGTGTTTGTAATCATCTCTCTCTCACACACACACACACACACTTGAGTTATTGATGGCTTTGTGGCTCTCTGTCAACTCTTAAAGCAGATGCTCACACACACACACACACACACACACACACACTGCTGGCTCTCGTTCAGGCTCCAGGCTTCAGGAAGAGCCACAGGAAGGAGACAGTGTGGATTTCAGGGGTTGAAGGTCAGAGATAATAGTGCTGATGATAGTACTCAAGCACTTCATTTACACAAACCTCGCGTACCCGTACACAGAGTCAGAGGTCAAGCAGAATGACCTGTGCTGTGTTGCTGTGGAACGTTTGAAATGCTTTTATACAGATCCATTTCTGTTTTTATACAAACACTTTCTGCTTTTTTTCTGACATGGTGAATGTTAAACGTGAAGTGATGATTTGATGCATTTCAATGTTCTATTTTTTTGCTGAATCCAAGTTATAATTAATCTTATACCATGGTAACGCTATAAATCTCAACAAGGCTATTTTTGCTGGAAATTCAGCGAAAAATACAACTCTGTGACCTTTGTTTAAGGGCGAGAATTCGTTTGGTTTGTGCCACCATGATCCTGCCAACATGCTCAAATTGGGAAACAATTTCTATTCTTGCTCTCTCTGTCTGTCCGTCAGAATGCCACAGACAGCTCGTCTAACTCTTCTCAGAAGAGAGAGCCGTCCATGCAGACGCTCGCACCAATCAGCTTCTCCGAGCCCCACCACTGCATTCTGGGACATCTCTACGACCAACACAGACACTCTGACCGCTTCTACCTGGAACAGGTGAGTTTGTATGAATCATTTGTTTGTGCAAAATTTAGTAAAGTTATTGGCATCACAATGTACTGTTTTAGTGTACTTTGACTCCTTACTTGCATTATATTATTTAGACACTAGGGTGATCCAGTATATTGTTTCCATTTTTATATAATAATTTTTAAAGAATTTTAACTATTTTATAAATTTGTTTGAATCTTTTTTTTAAATAAATAAACAACTTTATTTAAATTAAATTAAATTTTGTTTTTAGAAATTAAATTATATAACCATTTTATTCATAAATAGATTATTTTAATGAAATACGGTTAGATATATATGGTTATAGATATAAGTATTCATTTAAAATGTATATTTTATATATATGCCTTATTTGTGTATTTGTGAGTGTATATATACACTACCGTTCAAAAGTTTGGGATCAGTAAGACTTGTAATGTTTTTTAAAGAAGTCTCTTATGCTCATCAAGGCTGCATTTATTTGATCAAAAATACAGAAAAAATAGTAATCTAGCAAAATGTTATTACAATATAAAATAATGTTTCTATTTTAATATCCTTTAAAATATAATTTATTTCTGTGATGCAAAGCTGAATTTCCATCAGCCATTACTCCAGTATAAAGTGTCACATGATCCTTCAGAAATCATTCTAATATGCTGATTTATTATTAGAATTATCAATGTTGGCAACAGTTGTGCTGCCAAATATTTTTTTGGAAACTGCGATACTTTTTTCAGGATTCTTTGATGAATAAAAAGTTAAAAAGAACAGCATTTATTCAAAATATAAATCTTTTCTAACAATATAAATCTTTGCTATCACTTCTTATCAATTTAACACATCCTTGCTGAATAAAAGTTTTAATTTCTTTCAAAAAAAGAAAGAATATAAATTTACTGACCCCAGTCTTTTGAACGGTAGTGTATATTGTTAGAAAAGATTTCCATTCTATATATGTATGTGTGTATATATATATGTATATATATATATATACTGTATATGTAATTTACTACATTTTAAAATTCAATATGATAAATTGAATTTATAAATTAAATTTTTATTATTATTTTTAGAATTATTATAAAGTGTTATGTTAAAAAAATGTAATAATTAATCCAAATCAATGTTCATGCCAAGAGATTGTTCTTGCAAACTGGGTTTTTCTCACTAAGTTCACTTTTGGGTCAACAAAAGAAAAAGGGCCGAGTTTGATTCTTTTAAGGAATCAAGACTAAAGTATAGAACACTATAGTGAAGTATAGCAATAATAACTATACGATAATAACTTCTACATGTTAAAGAACATGGGTAAAACTTCTTAATTTAATCATAAAAGGCATCACACTGTTAAACTTGTTTTAGTGTGATATTATGATTTTTAGACCTCTTTACGCTTTAAAAATAACCAGCGGCAATATGTTATGCTGATTGTTTATCATAACATATTCAGATATGTTCAAGATTATCTGCTACCATTTCAGATATTTCTATCTGGATGTCTATCCATCTTGTGTTGAACTCTTTCTTTCTGCTGTACAGACGGTGCCCATGTTCCCGTGTTCCCGTCACGTAAGGTTTCACGAGGAAGAGGAGGAGATCGTTCGGATTAACCCGCGCGAGCGCTCTTGGTTAACGGGCTACGAGGACTATCGCCACGCCACCACAACGACGCGGGCCAAACCTCTGTGGCCGGACGCCACTGACGCTTACGTTCACCTCGCTAAGAGCGAACCTCCCAAACACGACTACACTTACTCGTACCCACTCAGTGGGGACGGACACACTCCCCGCGACGGCAAAACGGGCATCGGTGGCGGCGTGGTCACCGGTCAGCCACGGGCGCTCACCGCCAAATGGCTGCCGCAGCGCGTGGAGGACAGCAGAGAGCGCTTACGGTGTGTGTACTGTCAAAACATGTTCAGTCCGGCTGAAAACGGGCGCGGGCGCTGCCAGGAAGCTCCGGACCCCGTGCAGACGTGCATTCGCCGGGTGAGCTTCATGTGGTGCGCCGACAGCCTGCTCTACCATTGCATGTCGGACCCCGAGGGCGACTATTCGGACCCCTGCTCCTGCGACGCCAGCGAAGAGCGCTTCTGCCTGCGCTGGCTGGCGCTCCTGGGACTGTCGCTGCTAGCGCCCTGCATGTGCTGCTACGCGCCGCTGCGAGCGTGTTACCACTGCGGCGTCGCGTGCCACTGCTGCGGCGGCAAGCACAAGGCCTCGGGGTGAGCGGGAAAACGCGAGCACACCTGCAGCTGGGAAAAACGACAAACGAAAAGTGGAAGAACAAACTTATGGCTGCATTTGTGTTTTGCTTTGTTTTTTTTCCCTTCCCGCTGAGTTTCGGAGGGTTGGTCCATTTTTGTTTCATTTTCTCAATTTAATTGTACTGGACAGCTGTCCTGGTTTGTATTTTTCTTTGTTTTTAAAAGAGTAACCCTCAGCTTCCATTTAAAAGACTACACACTATAAATATTCATTTATATATGAAAAGTATATATAAATATATGTAGATATAAATATATAAATCCAGGTACTTTATATTTTTATGCTCATGTGCTTTGAAGGTTTGAGTTGTAATCTTCCTTCCGTCTCGTCTGTGTTTTAATATGTTCGTTTGATTTGATTTTACTCTCCCGTCAGCCTTTCGTTATGTCTCTCCAGTCAGAGGCGTGCGTCTCTTCTACTGTGATCCACTCCGTCTAGATAAGACAAACACAGAGGAATCCAAAATAGCTGACCTGTAGGATGGTAGATCTTGTGTGTATGTGTGTGTGTGTGAGGTCAGAACGGATGTGGGAAATTACATTTTGCCAAATTGCCAATATTAATTTGCTGTGTGGAAGATGGGGAACACATTGCTGCCCAAATGTAAAGTATGTGTGTTGGTGAATCTCATGTGCAGGTCATATTTTACCCCAAAATCAAAAGAAAACAGGCTTTATTTTGCCTATATTAGGAGCTTTTAGCATTGTGGCATTATTTTTATGACAGTTATTTCCCATCCAAAGTGTCATTACTATGGAAGACCGTTTCCGCCACTCAATAAAAAATAAAAATTGCAACTTTTTATCTCACAATCCTGACTTTTTTCTCGCAATTTTGAGTTTATATCTTGCAGTTCTGACTTTATAACACGCAATTACGAGTTGTTAAGTCAGAATTGTGAGATATAAACTCATAGTTCTGAGAAAATGTCAATATTTTTTGTCCTCAGAATTGGACTTTGTAACTCGCAATTGCAAGTTTATATCTCACAAATCTGAGAAAAAAGTCAGAATTGCGTGTTTATATCCCACAATCTCAAGAAAAAAAGTCAGAATTGCAAGATACAAACTCGTAATTCTGAGAAAAAAAGTAACAATTGCGAGTTTATATTTCGCAATTCTGACTTTATAACTCACAATTGCAAGTTTATATATAAATATTCGCAATTACCTTTTTTATTCAGTGGCGGAAACGAGCTTTCATTTTCAAAAACTTTTACACTCAGAAACTGCTTGTGAATTTCACAAATTGAATTGAAGTGATATTTTAAAGTAGCAAGACTGAAATAAAATTTTCTTGTTACATACTCCAATCTTTTTTTTTATAACTTTGAAAAATCATTTACAGTGCACCATAACACCATGTAACTTCCATAATGACATAATTGATTTTTATTACAAGAAAAAGAATTTAGCAAATATTACTATTATTTATAAATACTTAGTAGAGTAAGTTGTTGCACTGCTTCATCAATAAATGAATGTGCTTGATTATCAAGAAAATAATATCACAATGCAAATACCTAAAAATGGGTTTTATTTTCAATAAGAAAAATTTTACGGTTGCTTTTGGGGGTGCGATATGAGTCGAACATGTTCTTAAAGGGTTTTGTGAGATGTATGTGCCTGTTATCGATGTTTTGAAATGAAAACCAGCCTCAAAATCGATGTACCCCTCCTACAGGACGAAAAACAAGATGTCTTTTTTTCTCTGCCTTTGTCTTAAGCACAACACAAACTAGTACAACTAACAAACAAGAAAAAACTACCATCTGAACACTGTGCAAGTTGTTGTGAAGTTCTCAAAATATATTTCCAATTGCTGGCCTATCAGCATCATCCTTCAAAACAACATCCAGCCAATCGGTGGACTGTGACAGCGTTGTCATGACGACTGTGATCCTATTTGTCAGCTGATGTTTTATGTCCTGTTTGTCTCTCTGGTGTCTATCCTCGATCTTCTCCCCCTCTTCCTGTGAAAAGCTTTTGCAGTAGTACTATCTGACGCGTGACTAAAGAGGAGCAGGTTTATTTTTTTATTGGTGTCCAGGAGAGTGAGTTCTCTGTCTGTCTGATGCTCCTGAACATTCTGAGATTAAAAGAAAGTGCCTGAATCAGCCAGTGCGTCTCACGCCTTCTGTCCATCTCCAAATGTTACATTCACGCTCTCGTGACGTCTTTTACTCACATTTGGGACAAGGATGTTTCTATTGTAAAAGATCAAACTTGATCACAACGAGGTGTGACCCGATAACACGTCAGTTCTTGTCGAATCTCTTCCATATTAGTCTGGTATTTTCCTCTAACTGCGAAATGCTATGCAAGTCAAGATCATTTGTTGTTGAGCGCAACAGTAGGGTTTCAGAAGTAAAAATCATATTAATTTTCTCCATAGAGATATTCATATTTAGTAACAACATAAATGTTTTGCAAGCTCAGAAACTGTTAAATGTTGGTACAATGTCAGAAATGTATTTAAAAACTGTTCCCAACACTCAAACTATTTATATATTTGTACATATTTGAATATTTTGTAACAAATATATCAATAAAATATATTGAATATAAATATTTTTTTCGTATATATATATATAAAATGACATTTTTCACATTTAAAAATGATACTGTCCATATCTCTATATATGTATTTGCACACATATATGCACATCAATGTTTTTTGAGCATCAAGAGGATACTATTATAGTTTTTATTATTATTTTGAATCAGTTTTTATTTTTATATTTTCCATTTTCATTTTAGTTAAAGTTTTAGTACTTTTTTTTTTTTATGTCTATATAGTTTTTATCCATTTTTGTTTCAGTTTTAGTTATTTTAGTACATTAGGTTAAACTAAATTAAAATGAGAAAACTAGCTGAAATAAGTATTTTATTTTAGTAACTTTTTCATGATAATTTTTTAATGGTTTTAATTTTAGTTTCAGTTTTAGTTAACTAAAATGACCCTGATGCACATACACATATTTATATGTATTATAAATTTTACTTAAATTTAACATTTTATTGTTGGGAATGATTTATACAATTTACAATGCTCTATGGGAAGAGCAGTTTGTTTCCTCATAATGTTCAATATACATTTGTCATTTTTCCAACAATTCTGCATTAAATCAAAATTTGTAATGTCTTGTTCGTTTGCTACTTTAAAACTCTATACGGAAGTCTTTTCTTTTAAATGCTTATGGAGAAAATGAATGTGAAAAATACTTCCGCAACCAAGGCAATTTTTAAAAAGTGATTGGCCACTTTTGCATGCTATTTCTGCCACATCATGCTCACCATTACCACATATACATTACCATATACCATATATTTTATATCAGCAACAAAACCATTCGGATTGGGTATATTTTTTGCGTTGCACACTTTCAATGAGGACAACTTGTGTCATGTCTGGTTTAGGTGGAAATAAAGGCCAAGAGACTAGAAAACAATGACAGACAAATGGTAGTAAGTCACGCAGATGTTTGACTGTTCAATATTATGGGAAAGCCTGTGTGTGGCCACTGTCCAATGAGAAACTGTGCATGAATTACACGTGACAGTGTTTGTGTTTATGCAGAAAGCCGGGCACGTGCTGGCATGACGGCATGTCCCAAAGCCCAGCACTATTACTCTCGACTGCATCTTCCTCTGCATTATCCAACAGAATGTGCAACCATTGTAATGCCAAGTCAAAAACATCTTAATCGTGAGTTCCCGAATGAGTGAATAACAGCTTGAGTGGGTTCTCAACTCAAACATATGAATCTGTATATTAACATAGTAGTTTGACAATAATAACAGTTCATTCTATTGTAAACATTTTGTCTGCTGAAAATTTTAATTTTAATATTTAATACTTTTTTATTCATTTTAGTTAACACAGGTTCTAACTCAAGCGTAGCTTTGCTGCTTCATCTGCTGACATCTTTGTTGATTATTTACATTTACATTTAGTCATTTAGCAGACGCTTTTATCCAAAGCGACTTACAAATGATTATAATGCGCCATTCGAATATAATAATTTTGTCTGCTGATAATGTCTGCAGGGCCGGAGAGGTCACGGTAATGAATTTACTGCATTAGTCCGAGGTCAGCTGGAAGACTTTTGGACCGTGCACATCTCTGTGGAGCGATACAGCGCTTCAAATCCGGTTAAAGTGCATTTTAAGAGTCCAAGTCTGGAGTTTTTGGTAGCGTCTGGATCCTTGAGACTAAAGTATTGAGAGAGAGACAGTAAAAATTGTCTCAATAGAGCCATGGGAGCAGTTTCGTATGAGCAGACAGCGTGATGGGAAACAGACCCAGATCTGGAGCGAGAAGGAAGCGGATGAACACATTGCATGTTACCTTTACACTCCTAACCCTCTGGTGTTGTTCAGTCATTTTAGGGGGGAAAAAAATGCATTTTGAATTTTTACAATTTTTTTATTTCATTAGAATAGAGTGCATTAGTGCCCGCCCCCTTTTTCAGCAGCGCTGATTCCGAAAGTATTTCTTCCATTCATTCTTCCCAAAGGGATTTATAAAAAGTGTTCATTAAAGTGCTATAAGCCATGAACCAAGCCAACCAGATACGAGGTGATTCACAACAGTACAAACTTTGATTTGAAGCAAAGAAGTTTTTGAAAATCCAACAAAAGGGCAAAAATACAAGACTGGGCTTTAATAAGGGAAAGAACTACAATCCCATGAAGCACTGCAAATAATATAATTGAATTAAAAACGATATAAAACTATCCATTTAAAGTTGCTGATTGTATATATAGAAATAATAGTTTAGATTTATTGCTATATAATAAAAACAACAAAATATATGCCAATATTTTCTGTAAGATAAGTAAATTAGCCAATTTTGTTTAAATGAAGGATTGCAGAAATGAGTACACCCTAGATTTAATTCAGAAAATGTATAATATTCTAGTACTTAGTATGTCCTCCAGAACTTAAAGTATACTGCTCTGATCCTTCTTGGCACTGAGTGTACAAGTTCATGACAAATTTTCACATCTCTGCTGTTTAACTTCTGGAGGATGACCTTCTTAAATGCTCTGGTCTTTAATGGGGAGTGTTGCTCGGCTCGTCTCTACAGAATCCCCCACAGCTGCTCAAGAGCGTTAAGATTGAGTGAAATACATGTCCACTGAAGGATTTTCACCTTGTGAGAATGAATATATTCATTGTC
>NW_015635757.1:251969-259851 GCF_001515625.1 Sinocyclocheilus rhinocerous | reverse complement strand
TGAGTGAAATACATGTCCACTGAAGGATTTTCACCTTGGGAGAATGAATATCTTCATTGTCATGCTGAAAAAATGCCCAATAATGCAGGGAATGAGGGGAGGGTAGCATCTTCTGTTTCAAGTTTTTGTATTACATCACACAGTGGTGTGTGAATTCATGACAGCGTTGATAAAGTACAACTCCCTCACACCTTCAGCACTCATACATCCCTATAGAAGAGCTTTACTACCACTGAACGTCACTGTGGGAACCAGGCGTTTCTCTCTGTACTCCTCCTCTAGCAACACCAGAACATTTTGGATGCTTTTGGATCCGAAATGATTGACTTGGTCTCTTGAGAGCAGAGTATGGATTCCCAGAAGTCTCTATTTTGTAAACATGGGCCCTGGAAGAGGTTAAACGAGTTTATTGTGCTTTGGCTTCAGTAGGTAATTCTAGTGGTGACAACAACCATGCATGTCACTTCTGCAGGCTGCGTCATACTCTGTGAGATAAAGTGTCACTCTTTTCATAGCTTTTGCCGGCTCTGAGACACTTGCGTGTTATTTCTCCTGCTCTTTTTCTAGCAAAAATTCACTCATCACTAAATGAAAACTTAAAGTGAAGACCTGATTATTTCAGGAGCCTTATCACAAGTCCATTGTTTTTGAATGTTGGTGCTACTTCTGCTATATTTTCACACTTAAAACAATAATTTGGTATTCCTCTTGTACCATTGTCCTCTTTTATGCTAAGAAATAAGTCACCTGGCAGTTCTCTCCCAAGTGGTTCCACTGCTGCCAGCATTAAGTCTGAGTATGATTCAGTGGGCTATATAACACTTTTAATTGTCAGGAAATTACTTGTCTTTAAAAGTTTTGGTTCAATATACTTACCTGTTGATCAAAAATAGCCTTAAACCTATACACTTTTTAAAATTTTTTATTTAGTAACTTTCAGGAGGGTGTACTCATTTTTGCAACACAACATTTTATCAGTTTGATAAGAAAATCTTATTTTGCTGAATAATTTTGCCATTCTTCTTTGGTAATTGATCGAGCAGGCTTGTTGGAACATTACATCTCCAAAGAACCCTAACATGTCTTCTAAGTAAAGAGTAATTGCTGAATTTGTTAAGTTTTAGAGGGGGTGTACTCATTTATGCTGTGCACTGTATATATATTTGTCATAATTACTACTTTTTATCTCAGAATTTTGACTTTTTGTGTCTTAAGGTTAATGGATTAATGGATAAAATCAAGTCCCGCCCTACACGTTTAATTTCACATAAAAACACTTCACATTGTGAAAGCAAAGCGAGTTTACATGTTTGACGTTGACATGTTTCTTTATGTGTGGATGTAAGAGAGAAAAATTTACTTATTTTAATGCTGCAATATAGTCCTCCAAACTCAATCCCAGCATGCCCTTGTGCTGACTGCCCTAGCAAATAACTCTGAAAACTGCTAGAAAAGAGCATTTACACCAGATTTCTGCTCTCGCAGTTCGGTTGCATAATGATATTGATAGTAAACATGTCTGTGGTTCATTTCATACACCAATGAATCGGCTTGTTGTGCACTGGATATGGCATGCGGTGTTCAACTGAACAGAATAACTATTCTCTTCCCCAGAAGGCAGTTCAGTCATGTGTACAGTGCAGAGTGGAATTATGGGATATATATTATGTGAATAACATTGTTTTCTGCAGTCTGTACCATGTTACTTGTCATTAAGCAGATCCCATCGACAACAAATCTTGTTCAATCCATCTTCAAATGTGACGGAGGGGGGGATTTTTTTAATCAAATAATTACTAATATTTTGATCTGTTCCTCACACAAAGATATTTTATGACTAGAGAAGACATGGAATATAGTGCAGAAGCCATATGGACTACTTTTATGGTATCATTTTTGGTGTTGTTTTGTCTTTCCACATGCGATTAAATGATGACAAAATGTTCATATTTGGGTGAACTTTTGCATAGCCACCAGAAATTGGGACAAAATCTGCATTTCTGTGTAATTTATGCAAATATATCACTGCTCTCAGTATGATAAACTAGTATGTGTAATGTAACATACAGCGAGAGAGTCACTGTGTGCAGAGCAGCCTGGCCTTAATTTAAACAGGCCCCACTGAGTCTGACAGCCCCCCCTGTTTACATGAATAAAATCGGAAACAAATGTGAACACAATCACCCCCTCCTCCACACACACACACACACACAGACATATCATCATCAGGCCACAGCTCTGTATCACTGTGCAGGATGATTGTATCTCCAAGAACCTGATGGTCTTCTTGTGAAAAGACGGGAACATAAAGAGAGGGAAAAAATACATTTTGTATTGCCTACAAACTAATGTTGCAAACACTAAAAATATTCCCTAATAAAGCTATATATTGTCTATTCATCTACTCCAGCCCAGACCCAAGAGACAGAAAGAGACTCAGTTTTATGGCCAATTCTCCTTTTGTGAATCTCACAAAAATCCCAGCATCAAAATGAAAAGCGTTAAGAAATTATTTTAGGATCTTGTTTTAGGATCAAAAAGTTTTTTTTTTTGCATTGTGTCATTACTTTCTTGACAATTACACACATTCATCTCCTAAACTCTCATTACCGTAACATACTTGGACATTTTGTCATTCCTATTCTACAAGATGCTGATTCTTATTAGATTCTCATTACTGTAATTTGTTTGTGTATTACAGTATAAATACTGTAATTCATTTATTATTAATTTTTTTTATTTAAAGGGGTGATGCTGCTAAAAAGAACATTATTTTGTGTATTTGGTGTAATGAAATGTGTTTATGCGGTTTAAGGTAAAAAAAACACATTATTTTTCCACATACTGTACATTATTGTTTCTCCTCTATGCCCCGCCTTTCTGAAACGCGTAGATTTTTACAAAGCTCATCGGTCTGAAAAGCGAGGTGTGCTCTGATTGGCCAGCTATCCAGTGCGTTGTGATTGGCCGAATACCTCAAGCGTGTGACGGAAATGTTATGCCCCTCACCATACTGTGATGCTGTGTCCCGACCAGTAACACTTCAAAGAGAAAGGAAAACTTGAAATCTCATCATATGACCCCTTTAAATCAGCATAAAACAGTACAAAACCTGCCATGTAGTATTTAATACTACACAATAATAATAATAAATAGTATTAAGGTAATGACAATAAATTTTTTTTTATATATAATTTTTTTTTCTTCCATTTCATAAATGAAAGGTTTCAGTTTTTGCATAATGGTAATAAAATTAGGGATTTTTTTTGCATTATGGTAATGAGAAATTCATATTTTTAGCATTACGGTAATGAGGATTTAGGGGGAAAAAAGAGCTAAAATGTCATGAAAAGGAGAAGCACATATGCATACAATGTTAATATTCAGAGATAATGTAGTCAAGCAATCATTATGGCAAAAAGTGATCAGAATTATTTTGATGTAACTGGTTGACCATATATTATCAAGCCTGTTACATGACTACTTATCAGACAAAAAAAATAATAAATAAAGGGAATTAATTATTTGATGGTGTTTGCATGAATTATTTAACCATTTTGTGACATAATTAGTATGCGTTTGTGTACATATATATATATATATATATATATATATATATATATAAATACATAAATATATATGTGAGTGTGTGCATGTGTGTGTATACACATACATACATACATACATACATACATAAACACACACAGACAGATAGATAGACAGACAGATAATGCATGTTTGTTAACTTATGCAAATATGGGTATTAGCATGAATAAATAATGAGTATGTGTGTCTGAGGCTGGTACTGTAAATTACAGCTCTAAGAGATGAACAGACAGAAAAGACACTGCTTGTGTACAGCACATCTCCATGGTAACAGAGATGGGCAGCAATTCCTTGTGTGCTTCCATAGTTACATGCCACATATGAAGAAAAACGACTGTTTCTCTCTGTAACACACACACACACACACACACAACTGGCTTCAGTCCGCTTAAAAGACTCACTTTAACCGTTGAGTTATAAATCAATTTTCTTTATTTAAATCAGTGGTCTGGCAGTACAATACAAACAAAACAAAAACCAAAAAGCAGAAAACAAACAAACAAAATGACCACAATACCCAAACTTGGCACTGGAAGAATGCGTGAGTGAATATATACAGTTTGTTCCATGTGTGAATGTGTACAAACACAGAAACATCACTGATCCAGCTTCCAAACGGCTGTCACGAGTACAAACACTAAAATTATTAGCATCATTAACAATACCGTCATTATTATGTCATTCATATTACAAACAGGCAGTAAACCGTTACATCACGGGTGCCTACGGTCTGGGAATGAAGCGCATGACCCAGAAACACCCGTCGGGCGTCAGCGAGGCCCTTCGTTCCCAGACTGTTAGATGCAACTCGACTAGGACATGAAACCAATAGCAAAGAAAAAACATGAACGCAAAACCATAAAAAAAGCAGCAAAGAGAACAATCGTGAGACTCAAGCGCCATTGCGACTCACTGGAACACTAAATGAATGAGCTGATGAAAAGGATGCAGGGTCATTGCAATGGAATGAGCGACGCGCTAAGTGAAGTGATGGATGGATGATGCACATGTGTGACATGCATGAGCAACGACTAAACACACTGCTGATGTTTTAAGGCCGATTCTCCGTGTGTGAAGCTCACAAAAACTCACACCAAAATCAAAAAGAAAAGCAATCAGAATTACATTTGATCCTCCTTTTTTAGTATCATAAAGCTTTTTGCATTGCGACATTACTTTCGTAACAAATTAAACAGTCATCTTCAATATTCTCATTACCACAACACAACCCTGGACATCTGACTTCCTCTTATCCTACAGGATGGTGAATCGAATTATATTCTCATTACTGTCGTTTTTAGTGTATTACAGTACAAATACTCAATGATTTACTTTTAAATTTAAATCTGCATAAAAGACAGTACAACAAAACCTAACCAATTTTAAAAAGCATTATGTTAATGACAATACATTATTTATTCGAATTTCAGTGATGAAAATGTTTCTTTTTTGCATTATGGAAATAAAAATGAGGGATTTTTCTGAATTATGGTAATGCAAATTATTTTTTTTTAGCATTGCGGTAATGAGAATTTAGAATCAATAGTGCTGAAATGTCATGAAAATAATGTTACAATACAAAAAAAAAAAAGGTAGCATTTCTTTAAAAGAAAACTGCTTGTTACTTTCTTTTGATTTTGCAGTGAAACGTGACCCACACACATTTTAGCTAGATGCGGAAACGAGGCTCTCGATTGTACGCGAAACATGCAGCAGAACGTTATCACTTCCCTTTCAAATGCAGTCTGATATTCATTCAGTTTTTTGACGAAGGTCCCTTAAACTGATCCTGGAACTGCAGGCGGAATGACATGAACAGAGAGTCTATACGTGAAGACTTCCAAATACCAATTTTCACAACTAAAATGAGACTCTGCTCATCACGAGTGCATTCAAAGCATTCTCAGCGACATTATTTGACAAAAACACGCTCTTCAGATGTTCTGTTAAATGCTATTTGGAGAAGTTGGACCCGGTCGCTACTGCATTTGTTCTCTCTCTATTTTCAGGGTATCCAATAATGGAGTGTGCAGATGCTGAGATTAAAGCCAGAAAAAGACATCACGGGAAGTTAAAGAAAGAAAGTAGACGTTTCAGCAAAAGCAATCTGCCTTTAAAAGTACGTCTTTGTGTTTGATACTATTGGCCACGATTATATTCTGCTTTTTTTTTTTATTAGCAAATTGGCTGGAGCGATTTTTATTCTTCCTACAAAAACAATTTTATTACCAAAGAAGGTTTTTTTTTTCTTAAAAATACATCCTTTTATTGTTTTGTCCCTCTACTTACACAACATTCTCCTGTTTCTTACTCTTTTTTAGGGTCAATGTGAAGTCATAAGACGGACAGGTCATGATATGGTGATACATGAGGGATCGTTTGAGGATTAATTTTGGCAGCATAAACGATTTCATTCAATTTTTGTCTCGTGATGTGCAGCGGTGATATGAATCTTTACATTTGGAATGTCGTACAAACATTAAGCACTCTTTTTTTGGATTGCAAAGAAGTTCAAGTATTTGAAAAACCGTTGTTCTCAAGTATATCCTCATAAACTGAAGAAAACCTTTGTGTGTTTACACTGCCAAAATGCCACCGTGTGACTGGGAGTGTGAGTGCAATGTTGTGTGTGTGATTTATCTAACGGTGACCCCCAGCTTCTCCAGAACGCGTGTGCCCTTCTCCTGGTACTCCTCTCTGGTCATCCAGAAGTTGTCTTTGTCCTTCATGATGTCGGCTAGCACCGCTCCACCCAAAAACACCATGTGTTTACGGCGTGGAGGATCCTCGATGCGGATCTTAAACTTCTACAAAAGCAGAAGCGAAGACACATTCAGTAAAACAGCTGTACAATGCATTAAATCATTACATTATAAAACTCAAAACTACAGCAGGATTAGAAATCGCCTGTGTTGTAGTATCAACATACTATTTTAGTTTTTATGTATATTTGTAATTAGTTTTTATTTGTATATTTTCCATTTTCAGTTTAAATGTAAAGTTTTAGTTGTGCTATTTTTTTTTATTAGTTATTGTTTTCTGGAACATAATCTTTACTTATTGTCCTAATGATTTTTGGCATAAAAGAAAAATCAATAATTTTGACCCATACACTGTATTGTTGGCTATTGCTACAAATATACCTGTGCTACTTAAGACTGGTTTTGTGCTCCAGGGTCACATATATGCCTGTATAGTTTATGAATGTTTATTTCGGTTTTAGTTATTTTAGTACAAGTTAGTCAATGAAAATGAGAAATAAAATAAAATTAGTTTACTTTTTTTTTTTTTTACACATTTTATTTGATTTCAGTTAATGTTTACTCTATTTTAAGTAACAAAGCTTTTTCATTTAGTTAATGTAGTTTAGCAACTATAATAACCCTGGAAATCCAACAAACTTTATAATTTGGAGGCAAAAATGCTCCAGTAGGGATTTTAATATAGCTAACATTTGATTATATTTTATTGTAGTAGACCTATCTAGTTATCAGTTTAGTGCATCTGCAAACATCACAGTGACCTTTTACATGGTTAGAAACTGCTGAAGGAATTGCAACATTGCTAACTAGTCAGTTAGAAGTGAATATCATCACCTACATCCTAGAGATGGTCTAAGTCTGTATTACAGGTTAGTAGTGGTTAAAGAAGTGTTGTTTGTACCGAGAGCTTGTCGACATCTCCCTTCAGCACTCTCTCCAGGTAAAGCTGCTTGAGCTCACGCTCCAGACGAGACGGCAGACCAGGATACATCGTAGAACCACCCGACAAAACGATGTGTTTGTAAAACTCAGCCCTGACAGAGACAAACACGTGTGAATATCACATACAAATATATATGATATACTGACAATATTATAGTTAGAATTTATTATCAACATGTCTAGGATTTCAAAGATTTAAACAAGTTATTTTCTATATATTTTTTTTTTATATTACACGATGCTTTGTAAAACACAGTCTGAGACAAACAATAGACAAAAATAAGATAATATTTGGCACAATATATGTAACAGATAAAGAAATATGTAATGCACCATACTTTAAATTACAATTATATATATATATATATATACACATACACACACAAACACATATACATAAATATATATATTAACAGATAAAGATACAAATATAAAGATAATAATGATAATAACCTCAAACTATAATGACAATATATAATAAAGATATGTCATAAGTAATATTTAAATTTTTTATAATATATAAATATAATATATTGTAAGAGATAAAGATATAAAAATAAAGATAATAATTA
>NW_015635757.1:237900-251929 GCF_001515625.1 Sinocyclocheilus rhinocerous | reverse complement strand
ATAAACACCGCTCTCAAAGAGTTACATTTACACAACACTCTGCTGCCCTCTGGTGGCAAGAACAAGGCTGCTGTCTGGAAGCTCATTGGGCGGGATCCAGTCTAGCTTTTAAAGGTCCCATGACATGATGCTTTTTGGATGCTTTTATATAGGCCTAAGTTGTCCCTAGTACTGTATCTGAAGTCTCTTTCCCGAAATTCAGCCTTGGTGCAGAATTTCAGCCACTACGAGCCAGTCCCACAATGAGCAACTGCCATGCTTCGCTCGTTTGCAAGCCATGATGTCTCTCGAGGAAAAAAAAAATATTGCACTCGCCTGGCACTGTAGTAGCTCATTTTCTCATGGGCGGGCAAAGCAGAGAAAGGGGAGGTAACCTTTCCCCGTATGACGACATAAAGGGAAGATTCCAGATTGGGCCATCTGAGCTTTCATTTTCTCAAAGGCGAAGCAGGATACCCAGGGCTCGGTTTACAGCTATCGCCATTTCTAGCCACTGGGGGACCATAGGCAGGCTAGGGGAACTCATATTAATGCTAAAACACCTCATAAAGTAAAATTTTCATGCCATGGGACCTTTAAAGGGTTTATGATAGCTTTAAATGCTGACTAGTTTTGGGAACAGAGCTTATGGGTTAATGAAGCTCCATCAGGCTGAACTCACCGTGTAGGACTCCACCAGCACGGTGGTCTCCAGCGCAAGCTTCTGCTCCTGCTCGATGTTATAGCCCACGTAACACAGATTCTCCTTCATCATCCTCACCGTCTCGAAGTCCGCTGAGTGATTGAAGGCATAACCTCTCAACAACAACAGCTGGAGAGAGACGGAGAGCGTTAAGATTCAGTCTGGACATTTGTCCGTGGAAACTAAATCAAAAACAATTCTTTACTTTTTCTTTTTTTAATTGAAATAAAGTGTAATAGAATTAAAATATTACATGAAAAACTTAAAACTAAATGAAAATTAGAAGTGTTGCATTGACAACTAACTGAAATAAGCTCAAAACAAACTGAAACGGAATTTAAAATAAACAAACTATATAGAAATATATAGAAATAAACTAATAGAAATAATAAAAGCGCATAAGAAAATTGTTCAAATTAAATTTTTTTTACTTAAGATTAAAATGAAAGCCGAAAATGAAAAAGCTAATCACACACACACGATATGATAAAAAGAACTATAATGGTATACCGTGATCAGCAGAGTTTACACGTCACGTTTTGGTAACGGTACGGTTCACTTGGAACCCCAAACGAGGTGGTACTAAAAAAAGTACCAGGTACTAATGTGCAAAAAAAAAAGTTTATATTTTATCTATGCTAGAAAGACAACCTTGCTGATTGACATGTTGAGCCGTTTGCTTTCTCAGTCAGGACTCATAAGGCTCACAGATACGCGAGCCGGTTGAAAATCGATTCAAATATGTGACGATTCAAATCGGTTGAGATGCTAAACAAATCGCGATTCATTTAGGGGTTACCGTCTTACTTACTGTCTTTAGAAAAGTTTAGATGGTATTTTTTTCTTTTCTAATTTATAATTTGTCTTAAATCTCATTTTGTTAAAAGAAAATCGTGAATCGAATCGTGAGTTGAGTGAATCGTTACATCCCTACTGATACTGTAATATTTACACTAGATGCATTAACACTGCATTAGAAATGCTCAGTTGGACTGAAGCGATTCAGAATCAGACAAAAATATGTGCATGTAAACGGTCAGCAGCTGAGACAGAGCATCTACAGGACTGTACCTTGATGAGGTAGCGTGTAATGTCGCGTCCGGCGATGTCCAGACGCCGCGTGAGATGAGGAAGAGAAAAACCTTCATACACTGGACAGATATGAGTGACACCGTCTCCAGAGTCCACCACCACACCCGTCAGCAGACCTGCACACAAACATCAGCTCGTCACGTCTAGCACCGAGTTCTTGTTTTTTTTTTATTATATAATATTGTATATCATTATATATTTATTATTGTTAATTTAATTTTATATTTATTATTTTTAATTTTATTTAATTTTATTATATATATATATATTCTTTTTTAATTTATTTATTTTCCCATCATTAAAGGTTTCCTTACCTTGAGCGTACAGAGTGAGCACGGCCTGGATGGCGATATAAACGCCTGAGAACTGATAGGTCTCAAACATCACCTA
The DNA here is from genome assembly GCF_001515625.1 of Sinocyclocheilus rhinocerous. Lineage (NCBI taxonomy): Eukaryota > Metazoa > Chordata > Actinopteri > Cypriniformes > Cyprinidae > Sinocyclocheilus > Sinocyclocheilus rhinocerous. Next base: position 249,765 of record NW_015635757.1, on the reverse strand, counting down.
CAGGGAGACAAGAGGGTCAAAAATCACAAACACAAACCACACTGAGGATTCCTCACAGATGTTATTCAACAAACGGGCGCTCAAACCTCGATGATCTTCTCTCGGTTCTTGGTGGGGTTCATGGGCGGCTCTGTGAGCAGGATCTTGCAGTTCTGGGAGTCGATGTTGAGCTTCTCGGGGCCGAAAGTGTAGTCCCACAGGTGCTTCATATCGTCCCAGTTCCTCACGATCCCGTTCTCCATCGGGTAGTTCACCTCCAGCATGGAGCGCAGCTCGCTCGCCTCGTCGCCCACCATCAGGTCCTACAGGTCACACAGGAGAGGTCAAAGGTCAGGACGCTCAATGGTAACTTTCATTTCGAGCTGAACGGAAGCTGTCCAGGTTGAGAGAAATTAAATGTGTTGAATGGAGCTGGAGACAACTGGGAAAAAAAACTTCACTGCATCAGATTTTCAAAATAAAAGTCAATGTTTTTTATCAAGCACACTGATGAGTTTACTCATGAATCTGACAGCAAAGACATTAAAAGCACTGCAATACAATCATTAAAAGTGAGTAAATGGGTCACACCGGCTGTAACTAGAGAGAAAGCTGTTGAATGAAAACACAACCAGGGTTCCCATCAGTGTTGTAAATGTAAACTAAAATTGTAAATTGAAATAAAGCTGAAATAAAACAAAAAGATAGATAATAGAAGAAAAATGTAAGAAACTTACATGAAAATCACAAATCTTGCATCGGCAACTGAAATTTCCTTACTAAAATTACTTAAACTGTAATAAAATAAAAGATATTACAAAAGCAAACTAATAGAAAAAAACTGAACAGAACAGAAATTACAAAAGCACATAAAGTTACTAAAACGTCATCTAAAATTAAAATAAAAAAACGAAAGCATAAAAATAAAATCTAATTCAAAATATTAATAATACTATACATTTTAAAAAATAAAAAAAATACTAAAACAAGACTGGCTCCCATATTTTTTTAAAATCATAATTAAATATTATTATAGAAATTTTCAGGTTTTAAAAACACACTTCTAATCTGACATTTCCTGGCTTTCTATGACCATGAACCCTGTATATCCTATTTGGACACAGCACACTCTGTGCACATTCTGTACAGACCAGTGCATTCTGGGTAATGTCAAACACTGACACGTACAAGCAAGATCATTTCATCAGGGTTAGTGAGAGAACGAGATGTATGATTAGTTTGAACATTAATACAATAATCATCTCCTCTGCATCTCCTGAGAGGGTTTGGAAAGAGAATCGCTACAGGTTAGACTCACAACCCACACACACACACACACACACTTACCATCCTCCTATAATCCTACAGTACCTCAATACAGTAACAGAGGAGAGAAAGACAAATACAGAGGGAACAGGCGATGAGCAATGAGAGCAAATGTTAGTGCACTGATTCTTGAAGTAAAGGACCAAACTTGTCCTACATACAAAAGTCCTATTTATGAAAAAAAAATAATAATTTAAATAAAAATGCTTAATGTAAATCAGTATATGTGGGGAATTTTTTTTTTTAAATAATTGTATTAAAATGATTTTAAATGCATCAATTAAATTAGTTAACATTAATTATCTTACTTTGTTGTCTTGTCAATCAGTTGTTTGAAAAAATATTTCTTAGTACTTGCTCTGTTGTAACCACTGTTGGTTCTTTGTCAACACCGTCAGAAAGCATCAGCACACGAGTAGAAGGTTTTTGTTCATTTTTAAGAAAGTATTTTATTCTGTGCTCAATTTATTGATATATTAATAAATATCAGCTGTACTACATGCTATGATGTCTTATTTGCCTAAGAACAGAACATTTTTTCAGAAAACAAAGTGTACTGTTTACACAACATTTAGTAAATGTCCATTTTTATAAAAACCTGTTCACCTGCATGGTTCATCAGCTGAAAGACCTTTGTCTAGAAATATATCTATTTCTAATGAAAGCAGTATTTTTTAAAAATGTTTATGGTTAAAAAAAAGTGTCCAGGATCAACACTACAGTACACTCAGGTGATATGGCTAAAACAATCTCATTTAATATTTTTTCAGTCTTTTGACAATAATAAATACATATCTCAATATTTCGGTTTTTCTTCTGAAATGACAAGAAAGATGAATATTTCAGTCAGAGGAACCTGTAAACCCTCTCATAGCAGCTCCACCCCCAGTGAAAACCACTCTGCAGGAAGTTCAAGTCAAGCAGGAAGTTACTCAAGTTCCTGTTTATGTCCCGTTACCAAATATGACCATTCATAGTGTTTCTTTGAAATCCTTAGAATGACAATTTACAACCTCTGATGCAAAATCTACTGAACGACCTACATAGGTAGCATTTCAAAGCATCATTATAATGTAGGTTTATCTAATTAAAAATGAACTGTTTAGTTACTTGTTGTGAGGGTTGCATTTCAACACAGATGCAGCTGTAGGGTGTATAAAGTAAGGCAGCTCACTGGGTGATTGGGACAGAGCCCAAGTCATGGTGTCATTGTAGGGAAAGATTTAGGGTGCAGTTTAGTGAGGAACCTTTACCTTGATCTCGATGTTTCCCACTTTGGCTGTGGAGCGGATGATCGGTCTCCCCACCAGAGCCGGGAAAATGTGCTCTGGGAAATTAGAGCCGGCATATCCACACTTCACAAACTGAATGAGAATGAGCAGCATTAAACTACATTTTGGCATTTTACAATACTTATGTGGATATTTTGGATGAAAGTAACTCAAAAGTAACTCAAAAGTAGTGTAATGCATTACAATTCAGAGACAGTAATATTGTAATGTAACTAATTACTTTCAAAAGACAGTAACTAGTAATATATAATGTATTACATTTTGGAAGTAACTTGCCCAACACTGGTTAGGATAGGACAATATTTGGCCGAGATACAACTATTTGGACAAATCTGGAATTACAATGTATTGTTGGCTATTGCTACAAATATACCCGTGCTACCTATGACTGGTTTTGTGGTCCAGGGTCACATATATCTCACTAATTTCATCATATTTGTTCTATTTTTGACAGTTTTGTTAAAAACAAACAAACAAACATGACAGTAGCGTTCCTGCTCAATGGTACCAAGATGCACTCAAATATCAGGTCAAAAACTGTTGTTTTTAATGTCATATACTCAGTGAGGACAATTGCGGCATTATAACCAATTTACTTCTCTCTTACATTTACTTGATCATTTCTATCTTCCAATTCCTAAAAAAAAAAAAAAAAAAAAAAAAGTCCACAATAAACAAAAGTCCACATAATCGCTTGTCCACTGGTCCCATGTCCAGGAAAGAGTCCAAAGACAAAAGATACACAATGGAAAATCTACAATTATTCAAAAAACGATTGTTCAAACAGTGACAGCAGTTCAGCTTCATCCGGTGCACCTTCAGAACGATGATCAAAAATACAAGTTGAAAAAATAAAATTAACAGCTTAAATAAGATTGAACAGTAACAGCTAATTTTGTTGACCTGAACAAGCTAAAGCAAATCAGACATCAAATATTCAGACAGCTTCCAGCATCAGACTCAATGCCGCACAACTTCTGGAGCTCGAGGAGGTACTACGGCTGTGATTCCCTGTAAAAATATACAATTAAATAAGAGAAAGCTGTAAACTGGTGACAAATGAAGCACAATGATTTAAAACAAAAACAGACCCAGTTCAAGCACACAAGCTGAGAGATTTACAATTTACACAACTTAGAAAACCAGCCATATCATACAGCAACAAGGAGGTTTACTCATTGTCATAACTACCCACAATCCCTCCAGCTCTGTTATAGAGCAGACTCAGAAAACAAACAAACTTAGAGCACCCTGTACCTTCTTAAAGACAGCGACACAACAGCAGGATCATGTGTTCAGTGTATGAGACAAAATGTTAGTGTGTATGCGTTATATACATGTTAAAGGAATACTTCAACCAAAAATGAAAATTTGCTGAAAACTGACTCACCCTCAGGTCATCCAAGATGTAGATGACTTTGTTTGTTCATCAGAACAGATTTGGAGAAATTCAACATTACATCACTTGCTCACCAATGGATCCTCTGCAGTGAATGGGTGCCGTCAGAATGAGAGTCCAAACAGCTGATAAAAACATCACAATAATCCACACCACTCCAGTCCATCAATTAACATTCTGTGAAACGAAAAGCTGCATGACGAGGCAAATTTGTCACTGGAGGAAGCAAAAAATTATGGATTATGGGCTCATATTTTGGCCAGAAGCAACAGTCTAAAGTTAAAATACCTTAGTAATGGATTTGTTTCTTACAAACACACAGCTTTTTGCTTCACAAGATGTTAACTGATGGACTGGAGTGGTGTGGATTACTGTGATGTTTTTATCAGCTGTTTGGACTCTCATTCTGACGGCACCCATTCACTGCAGAGGATCCACTGGTGAGCAAGTGATGCTAAATTTCTCCAAATCTGTTCAAATGAAGTTAAAGCTAAATTGTCCTTTTTGGGTGAGCTATTCCTTTAATGTGGCTAAATCAGCAGAATAAAATGCAATGATAGAAAATGCTTCGCATCCATTCATGAACAAATGTCACATCGCTGGAGAAGTTTACCAAAGAAGTGCAGGTGTCACCCCAAAATTATATTATGCATTAAGAAAGCTAACCTTATTTTTAGAATTATTACATTTTCACATTGATAATTAAGCATATTTCCTCTCAAAATTCTCATTAATGTAATGCAAAAACATGCTCATACTGTAATGCAATAATCAAAAGCAACAATTTTTAAATTACAAATTAGATCAGTTAAAGGCAGTGCAAAAACACATTACAATTCAAATAATATAGCTTTTTTACATTACAGCATGGAGAACAAAAGGTTTTTGGCATTATGTTAATGATCAATTGGAGGAAAATGTGCTTAACTGCCATGAAAATAACATCACAACAAAGTTCTAAAAATATGCAACGTTTTCTTTATGCAAAACATAATTTCTTAGTTTTCCTTTGGTTTTGGGGTGAAACATGACTCGCACAGGTTTTCTTGAGAATCTCAGTGCCAGGTTTGCTTTATATTCTGCAGTGCACAGACGCGAGGAACAGCAGTTTTATGAAGTTTGGTGCAGCATCACTGGTGTCGGGTCTGTGTTACATGCGATACGCTCCTCACAGGAGCACAAACTCATCTGTGCTTCCTCTCTTATTGTTCCTGCTCATTCTGTTGCATGAGAAAATGTTTGCAGGACCGTCCATGGACCCCCCGCTCTGCCCCTCCAGTCCATAGTTCTGTCCCCTGCCCTCTACAAATGTAAAGATGGGATACTTCTCTTTAGAGGATGACAAAGCCTGAAAAAGAACAAAAAATTATTTCAGCTTCTTGATATTTATGCATTCATTCCGAAATGGCATGACAATTTATGCATTCATTCCGAAGTATCAAAAATTTAAATTGCGCCATTAATTCGCTAATTGTATATTCAGTGAACAAAGACAAATTTCAAATGTTTTATTCCAAGAAACATATATCTTATTGATTCAAACAAGACACTCACTTCACTGACCGCTGAGCACAAAGACTCAAAGTCTCTCTTAGTCTGCGCGTAGAATCCGATGGTGCAGCTGGGATCCATACGACTAAAGTTCATCTTCCTAGGCGAGTTACAGTGAAAAGACTACGAGAGAAAAAGACCAATGCAGCTTCAGTTCCTCACACATGGTCAAAACTTCAAAATGAAAATGTCTTCTGATGCAAATGTAATGTTGCTTTCCATCTCACCTCCAGAGAGAAGTTGCCTATTCAGCTTTCAGATGGTGTATAAATCTCAATTTCGAAAAATTTACCCTTATGACTGGGTTTGTGGTCCAGCGTCACATATAATATCAATTATATTAATATAAATATATACATGGAAATATTTTCAAAATATATACTGTATGTGTGTGTATCTATATATACATAATAAATATACACAGTATACACACATATATTATGCAAACAAAAACTTTTATTTTGGATGCGATTAATCGTTTGACAGCACTATTCTTAATAGACACGTACCTTGAAAGCCAATAAAAAACAGGGAATGCTTGAAAAGACCAATGCAGCTTCAGTTCCTCACACATGGTCAAAACTTCAAAATGAAAATGTCTTCTGATGCAAATGTAATGTTGCTTTCCATCTCACCTCCAGAGAGAAGTTGCCTTGGGTGACGTCCACCACTGGCTGACAGTAGTGTGGGTCTAGATACAATAGCTGCTCGTCTGGAAGACAGAGAGCTGCCAATCAGAGAGCAGACAGGAACGCAGTAACATATCAAAACATAGTTCTTAATTAGTGCTGTCAAACCTCCAGCGTCACATATAATATCAATTATATTAATATAAATATATACATGGAAATATTTTCAAAATATATACTGTATGTGTGTGTATCTATATATACATAATAAATATACACAGTATACACACATATATTATGCAAACAAAAACTTTTATTTTGGATGCGATTAATCGTTTGACAGCACTATTCTTAATAGACACGTACCTTGAAAGCCAATAAAAAACAGGGAATGCTTGGGTTTTCCTCCAATAATTCCTATACAGCATTTTAACTTGAGAATGTTCTAGGAAAAGAGAGGTTAGTATAAATAAAATATAAATGTAATATATTATATGTACTTAATATGTGTGTGTGTGTCTCATCATGAATTTTGTGATGATTAATTGTCACAAAAATAATTGTGATTCACAATTTTTTTTACGTTTTGATCATGCCAATTACAATGTAAAGCCTAATACATTACTTTTATATTTATTTTACTTGGAATCATATAGTAAAATAGGGCCATATGATTTACTTTAATGCTGTGAAAATTAATAATTTATATCATTTTTATAATATAATATAATATATAAATGTTGTTTAATTTTTACATAAATATGTTATGCTGAATGATGATGAAACATTTTCACCCATATTTTGACATTTTATGTTCACAAAAGTTTTTGAACCGTTAAAGTAGACACTTTACTTGTATATAATATGCTTTTTATGTATATAAAATCACTTTAGTAAATTTATTTTGATGCAGACACCAAAATGGGTGTCCAATATATAACAATGTCATTATTACAATATTAATAAAAATATAATATCTGTTTTGGCCAGTTTGCAAAGTGATTTATATAGTTAAATTCAGTCCCCCCCCCCCCAAGTGTTAGTGCATTTGTACCTTAACACACTCAATGTAGGAGGGGTTTAGCGATTCTCCTCCCAGCCGTACCGGCACTAGAATGATGACTGACTTCCAGCTCTCGGACAGCCCCTGTGTTAGCGGCGACTCACACAACTTCATGACATCTCCTTTATACACTGCAGCACACACAGAAGCAGAAGCATGAGCTAAACATCACTTACAGACATGTACAGGAAACAGTTTCAGTTTCACTAACTGATTTGATTTAAAACGATCGCATGACACACAACCCACAAGACTGAACATGAAGCCTCACCCGTGCAGTCCTGTGCCACGTATACAGCCAGGTTGTGAAACTCAGTGGTTCTAGCCACTGCTTTTCTGGTGGAAAAAAATACATTAAATCACAAAAGGTCAAAAGTTCAGTTATTCAAAAGAAGCTTTTAAATCTAAATATGGTAAGATTCATTTTCTCTCCTCTAACCTCAGCATATGTGCCACTACGGACGGGCCGTACCAGTCCCCCGCTCTCTTCCCCGACTCCTTTCCTAGCTCTACCAGCTGGTGGACGCCAAAAGGAGCTGAGGGATGGTCACCAAACCAAGACACCACCTTTCGGTGCAAAGCCTCCAGCTGAGGCTCATGGCTGGCTGCAGGACATCGGGCCGGGGTCCGCCTGTGATCCTCACTGCTGCCAGAGCTCGGGTCTCTCTGGGAAATGGGGTTGGTCCAGGAAGAACTGAAGGACGGAAGAGACATGCCAGCCGGACGGGAGGGCGAGCGAGGCTTTAGCACCTCAAAATCAACGTCTGTCAGCGGATGACAATCTGCCCACCTCCAGTCTGAGATACAGAGAGCAGAAGACAGCATGAGTCTACAGAAGTGAATCACACTACTGTGTAAAACTTTGGGGTCAGTGAAATTTTTTTAAAGATAAATAAATACTTATATTCAGCAAGCATACATTAAATTGATTAAAAGTGACAGGAAAGGCATTTATAATGTTTCATCAATATCAAACGAATGCTGTTCTTTTGAACTTTCGAATCCTCAAAGAATCAAAACATGAACTGTTTTCAACACTGATAATAATCAGCAGTTTCTTGAGCAGCAAAACAACATATTAGAATGATTTCTGAAGGATCATGTGACACTGAAGACTGAAGTAATGATGCTGAAAATTCAGCTTTTTGATCACAGCAATAAATTACATTATATAACACATTAAAAACAGTTATTTAATATTATTATATTTAACAATGTTACGTTTTTTACTGTATTTTTGAACAAATAAATGCAGCATAGGAAAGCATAAGAGTCTTATGTATGAGTCTTAATAACGCTTCTTTCAAAAACATTAAAAAATCTTACAGACTCCAAACGTTTGAACAATAGTATATATATTTTAAAGTGCTAATGGATTATATTACTTAACTAAGGGTTTCTGCAAGTTTTATAAAGTTGGATTTAAGACTTTTTAAAGGCCTTTTAAAGACCAAGTAAAGACAATTTAAGGAATAAAGTGAAGGAAACACGTCAATATGTTCACTAAATGTAAATGTCTAGGGAGAAAGATGATGAGTTGTATTAGCAACACTTGTATTCCCAATCTCCATTAAGTCATTTAAAAAAACAAAACAAATCATTATTAAATCAAGATAAATTTACCTGAGATGCAAAATGATAAAGTCTTGTTTTCTAAAGAAAAAGATAAAAAATAAAGTGAGCTTATGATAAAGCCAGAACAAATATCTGCCAATGAGCTCAGAAAAATCAACTTAGGTCAAAGCTTAATTCAAAACCCATTGACCTATATTTGTTATCTATAGTGTAAAATCAAAAGTGTAAAGTCTTAATTTCTCAGTAAACAAGACTTCATATCTTTATTTTGCTACTTCAGTAAATGTATCCTGATTTAAGGATGTTTAGATATTTGTACTGGAAAACGAGACAAAAATACTGAAGAAGAAGTGCATGCAATATTTAATGCCACGACTTTATGAATTTAAGGCTTTTTGCTCTGAAGACATTTTTACGGCCCTAATTTGTGGAAGGGTGAATTAAGACTTTTTAAGACCCACAGAAACCCTTTTAACTACCATTGTTTATTTTGACTATTTATATTTAATAAAAGTAATTGGTTTTTCAGTATGGATTTAGGGACAAATAAAGAAATGGGACAGTAGATCAGACCTGGAGGCATGAGGTGCTGCAGTAACCCCTGCGCCAGCAGCATCTGTCCGCTGCGCAGCATGCAGCCCCAGCCGCAGTCTGTGGTCAGGCTGGATCCCTCCAGCTGAGGAAACTCCCTCCTGTAGGTGAGCCACACGCACGACACGAACGCCTGCCGGAAACGATCCACCTCATCTGGGAATGAGGCGCGAAAGAAGACAACCTTCAACATTTGTATATGATTTATTCTCTAGTTTAAAATGCAGAGACTAAAAGTGAGGCATTCAAAGATTAAAGGGATAGTTCACCCAAAAATGAAAATTCTGTCATTAATTACTCACCCTCATGTCGTTCCAAACCCGTAAGACCTTCGTGTTCATCTTCGGAACACAAATTAAGATATTTTCTGATGCATTCCGAGAGCTCTCTGAGCCTCCATAGACCCTTACACGATCAAGGCTCAGAAACGTAGTAAGGACATCGTTAAAATAATCCATGTGACATCAGTGGTTCAACCGTAATATTATAAAGCTACGAGAATACTTGGTGTGCAAAGAAAACAAAAATAACGACTTTATTCAACAATTCGTCTTTTCCGCTTCACCTCATAGCGCCATTTTTGAGAGTATCACACTGAGAGAGAAGATACACTGTTTACATTCAGATTAAAGCATAAACAACGTAAACAATTGTTTACGTATGTGATACTCTCCAAAATGGCACTATAGCTGTCTATGGAGGGTCAGAGAGCTCTCGAAATTCACCAAAAATATCTTAATTTGTGTTCCGAAGATGAACGGAGGTCTTACAGGTTTAGAACGACATGAGGGTGAGTAATTAATGACAGAATTTTCACTTTGGGTGAACTATCCCTTTAAGTTGACTCAACCAATAGCGGCTCTCAGGCAGATCACATGACTCACCTTCACTATTGAACAGATAGGACTGACCCAGGAGGATCAGAGGGGAGGTCTTGTTGAAGGTAGTTTTAGATTTAACGGTCCAGCCTGGGAAAATGAAGAGAGGAACAGTCAGTGATATTTGTTGTGGTCATTTTTAAACATGTGCTTCTACATCTGACTTCAAAAATAGCCCGGGAAAAAAGGAACTAACTGTTTGTGTCATTATTTGTGTCAGTCATACAAACCAGTTCGCAAACCATAACAAATGCATGAAAACGAACCATATTTGACGTTGTTCCATGCGGACATGAACTTGGCTTTCAGGCGATCCACTTCATCGGGCTCTCCAGAGCCTTCTCGGAGCCCATCAGGCGCTGAGCCGTGGCCGTTGTGGCGTCTGGACTGTGCTGAGGGCCTGTCCTCATGAGCACCGCCGCCCACTATGTACTGAACGGCACTGGGAGACACCGAGTTCATGATTCAGGATGAATACCGCAGCATTACAGAAGAACTTCAGCCTGAAACAGAGAGACAGAAAGAGAGCTTCCTTCATTTCTTGGTAAAACAGCTGTGCTATGACAACATGCTGTAATTCTCAGAACTCAAACCATTCCTCAGTCCAAAAAAAGCATACGAAGCTGCAAAAATGTCTCATTCTGAATATGAAATCAGATTTCTGACATCAGGAAGACTGAAGCATTAACGTGAAGTTATATTGAGAAAACAGGTTAGATACTAGAGATGCTTAAAATGCTGCTACCATATTAGTTATTATTGGAGGTTTTTTAATTTATTGATATCAGTCGACAATGGATATTTAATTGTGCATGCTCATTTCTTCATTTAGATGACCTTTGTCATCATCTAACACTCACTTAAAGGTAATATTTAAAAACATTAATTTAATAACATAACAACAACAATAAAAATTGTGAGTGCAATGTACAGGATCCCCACACCTTTTGATCAACAATTTTTCTAGGACTAGTAATTTCCAGTCATTCAAATTACTGGATAAGGATTAGAATGTGGAATAGTGTGTTTTTGTCAATAAAATAAAAAAAGAAAATTGTTTGTTTTTAATCCGATTAATCGAAAAAATAATTGACCAACTAATCGATTATCAAAATAATCGTTAGTTGCAGCCCTAGATTTTTATGATCATTGTAGAGACTGACTCAAACAAAGCAATTTATAAATTATTTAAGAGCTTATCACAATCGAATAGATAAAGGTTTGGGGTGGGTTGTGGTTTTTGCTCACAAAAATACAGTAAAAACGGTGATATTGTAAAGTATTATCATAATTTCAAACGACTCTTGTCTATTTGAATATTTTTAAAAATGTAATTTATTTCTGTAATGGCAAAGCTGAATTTGGTGCTCAAGAAACATTTCTAATTTTTTAGTTTTTGTCGAAACTGTGAAACAGTTTTTCAGGATTCTTTGATGAAGAGAAGATTCAAAAGAACAGCATTTATTTGAAATTGAAATATTTTGTAACATTGCAAATGTCGTTACTGTCACTTTAGATCAATTTAATGTGTTCTTGCTGAATAAAAGTATTAATTTCTTTAAAAAAATAAAATAAAATAAAA
>NW_015635757.1:214351-237890 GCF_001515625.1 Sinocyclocheilus rhinocerous | reverse complement strand
TATATGTATGTGTGTGTGTGTGTGTATATATATAAATTATTAATTTACACGAACAAACATTACCAACATGAATATTCAAATCAATACCATAACAGAGTTACGGTACTTTCTGTAGAAACATCAAAGAAGTCACACAACTTTAATTACTCACTGTAATGTGACATTATAATACACACCTTTCAATCTCGAAAACATTCCACCTGTGTGTTACGCAAACAAACAAGCTGTGTGTGAGAAACCAGCCTGTCACATGAGCCCTGGCTGAGGGGACAGGTGTGGCGGCTGACGGCCACAAGAGTTCAAGCACACATTACAGTGGAAATATTCAGACTTCCCATTTCCTTATTCTCTCAAGGAAGTTTGAGCTTACAGTCTAACGAAGGGAAATGAGATCAGTTTACGATGAGAGGCGACATAATTTCCCAATAATGCAAAAGCTGAAAAATGTCCACTTCATTCTTGCACACTAGACTGCTCGGGGACAGTGGATACATGTGAATTTTAGACCATGTGACCACTGAGCTCAGCAGAAAAAAGTGAACACCCAGGTCATCACAATGGCTTCATTCATAATAGCGTACTACAATAATACCAGATTAATGGCATGATAATAGTGTGTGAATTTTCTGTTTGCACAAAATACTCATTTCATGTGTCAAAATGTGTTTCCCACAATGCAGTGCGTTCCTGTCACGTCATACTATGAACAACAATCGATTTTGACTGCTAAAATGTAAGACATTTTACACAAAATCGGAGGGGAAAAACAGTCATTTAGCATCTTTTATTTACAAATAATAACTAGACTGCACTCGCTCAATTCAACATGCAACTTCTTGATGTCACGTGACATGCCATTATAGAAGACTATTAAGTAGGCTATATAATGTACATATTGCCAATAATGCAGTACGAAGTACACTAGTATGTCATTTAGAACACAGCCTAGGAGGAAACCCCGTTTTTTGGTGGTTAAATGTGAAATAATGTCAATGTAAATAAGTAATTCATGTCTGAACGGATCAATCGCCTACTTTTAGTCATGATACAGCTTTTAATGCCCTAAAAAATACCCAATTCACTGTGAATCGTTATAAGGCAGCCTGATTCTGTGGGTTGTGAAATATTTTAGTATGTAGTGTGAAGACAGATATCATGTTTCCAGACACTGACTCTAGTGCACTTCAAAAGCCATTTTAACCAGCTAGAGGCGTTACCTTCATGTTAGACCCGGCATGTTTAATGTTCCGGATATTTTCCTTCTTCTCCTATAAATAGCGATGTCCAGTGTCGAGCTGCTCTGGATGTCTGGCAAGGACGACCGCTGTGTGAAACCGAGCTCAGGCCTCTTCAGGCGCCGTTATCGTGGCGAGGATCGATTACAAATGTAGTCATGAGTTTCTGCGTCTTTACAATCTTGCGCGGCTCTCAAACTGTCAGCTGAGACGAATAGTGTATAAAACAGCGAGAGATTAAACCAGTATGCAGCCACTTCCTGTTGTCATTGCGGATACACACCCTCGACCCGCCCACCGAGCGACGTGATTGGTCAGGTTTGACCGTTGCCGTTTGATGATTGGACGATCTACACGTACGAGAAACTGTAGTCAATTAATTATAAATTATTTTATTTATTTATTTAATTTTTCAAATACGTACATAAGACGAATATAAATTAAAACAATAGTCTGGGGCATCAAAAGGAAAGAAAATATTTTGGTATTTATTTGGTTAGTCAGATTTTACATTGATGAGGGAAAAAAAATGTCCACACGTTGCAGTTTTTAAAGGAACACTCCACTATTTTTGAAAATAGGCTCATTTTCCAACTCCCCTAGAGTTAAACAGTTGAGTTTTACCGTTTTCGAATCCATTCAGCCGATCTCCGGGTCTGGCGGTAGCACTTTTAGCTGTAGCTTAGCATAGATCATTGAATCTGATTAGACCGTTAGCATCTCGCTCAAAAATGCAAAGAGTTTCTATATTTTTCCTATTTAAAACTTGACTCTTCTGTAGTTACATTGTGTACTAAGACCGACGGAAAATTAAAAGTTGTGATTTTGTAGGCCGATATGGCTAAATAGAAAAAATATAGAAACTCTTTGGTCATTTTTGAGCGAGATGCTAACGGTCTGATCAGATTCAATGATCTATGCTAAGCTACAGCTAAAAGTGCTACCGCCAGACCCGGAGATCGGCTGAATGGATTCGAAAACGGTAAAACTCAACTGTTTAACTCTAGGGGAGTTGGAAAATGAGCCTATTTTCAAAAATAGTGGAGTGTTCCTTTTTAAGTTGGTAGAAAAAGTTGTGTCAGACATTCACAGTTACTTGTATAAACCAGTAAAAAGTCATGGTAGCGTTATGCTTTGTTTGCAATTGAGTAAATTCTGCTTGCAGAGCACTAAAAGCATCATTATTGTGATCATGATAACAGTATTTAGCTAGTTTTTGTATTTACAAAAGGTAAGTTTGAGTAATGTTAACTAATAATCCATAAATGTGATAAGAGAGGTCAAAAGCTCTGTGACCAAAAGTCTATAACAATGCTGACTTGACCAAGAATCTAGCAATACTTTAGCAAACAGACAAAAAATAAAAACCCTAGCAACTCAAACAGACGAAGTTCAACATTCACAGTTTGTCTTGATTGACTTTCCGGTTCGAGTTATTAAGCAAATAAAAGAAGCATGTAATTTGAAACAATATCTCTTTATTAATTGACTACACACACTGCACCTCAGTTAATGGATCGATTGACATTTGCTGTAAGTAAAAGTGATGTACAGAGTCAAATAAATAGAATAAATTAACAAATTCATGTCCAAAATGCCACATAACAGGTGATACAAGACTGAGATACTCTTCATTTCTCCTATATGTAGGACATTCACATTAGAACGGAATATCTTTGTCTTTATTTACCTCTATGCACAGTATTGTACAGAATTTTGGACAGTTTGATAAAACAACAAAGAACGCATAAAAAAATTACATGAAATAAAGTGCATTCTCAAAAAAAAATCACTTTTTATAGGAAATTACATTAAAAAACAGAAATATTTGCAAATATGGCCACATAAACACAAACACATAAGAATATATTCTGATACATACGAGTGGACAGCATACTTTTAATATGTGTGGATTTTTGTTTTTCAGTTCACACTGCAGTGTAAATCAAACAATTCAGAATCGAATAAGACACAGGGCTTTACAGTACAGATTAAGTGAACATTATAAAACATTAGTCTCGTATTCGATCAGCTATAACAGTCACATGATATAAAGTGGAAACATTCAGGCCAGTGAAGTGTTAGTTGCCTTTAACCACAACTGAGAGTTCATGCACGGGAAAGGGCCGAATATGACGAGAATGGTGTGTTACAAACATAACATCAGACACATTAACGCATTCACCCAAAATCTTTACATTATTTTGTGCATATGTTGTCGTCACGTCTCCATTTCACTGATACATCCAAATAACTCTCCGATATATTCTGTGTTGAGTTTCTGTATACTACAATATGTTATTGTATACTACAATAAATAAATGTTTTTAATAGATATAAAGAAATCTCACAAACACTGGAGCCAGATATGAAACAGCAAAAGATATTTCAGATGACAGAGCTGCTTGAGAGATAAACAGCGTCAGAATACATTTACGGAAGGATTAATAGATATCTAAATGACTATCCAAAGGCATCATCATGCTACAGTAAATCAATACCTCTGTACGGTACTATGAAATACAAATAAATAAAGCACTCTTGGTCTTGTCACTGATTGCAACTCCTACTACTATTACCATGTAAATCTAGGGTGTAAAATAGTGACAGTGTTCCTGTTAGCCATCAGATGGCAGCATAACTCCATCTATTCCTGCCACGCCTCCAATCAGTCATCATGATGTATATTTGTATTCTATTTAGCAATATGCTCATATGCATATTTATGCAATATGCTTATACACAGAATTAATAAATAAATGAATTTAAATGAAACAAAAATTGTTCACAAAATAAAGTGTCAAAATCTGACAGATGACTGAAAATGTCTAAGATGTGCAGTTTTGTGAGTCTTTTGAAAGCACAAACCTATGCTGTCTGTTTTTTTTTATTTGCTTACATAATTATGAAATTGATAATACTGAGACAAATACAATTTATACTATTTAGTTTATTACTGTTTTATTCCATTTCTTTACTATGTTTTACTACTAATACCATAGATAAACTATGGTTACTGTAGTAAATCACTGTTCATCTTCACAACCGTTTCCTAGTGATGTTTCATTGGAAATGGCAAAAGAACAAACGCTGCAAAAAAGCATCCGTCGCATCCCTACAAACATTTGTTTTGCATATGCTTAAGTGAAAACAGAGTTACTTTAGAACAAATGTTAGTGACATTTTCATTGCATGTTAGTGAACAACATTCAGATCATACAAAGAAACGCCAACAGACGGCAGGCTACACCAGCTCCAAGTTGCCATGACAACAGTGACATTTACTGATGCTTGAGTAACTATAGAATATATTTACCATACAATCCTCCTTCACTCTGCAGATTCCAACAATCATCATAAATGTGCTGATCCAACAATCTCTGTAATCAAGACCTGTTACGACGATGCTCATGAAGGATGCCATCTAAAACAGTTGATATGCATTTAGCACTTAAATCCATAAGGTTTTTAAATAAGTTTATGATCTCACATTTTAATAGTCACTTCTCCATTGCAAAAATGCAAAGATGTTCAAAACCTTAACCACTTCTCTCATATTACTGATTTTCAAAATGCATTAGCATTCATTTCAATACACAGCTACTTTTAAATAGCTGTCAATTCTCTCTTTGCAGCCAGATGGTGTAGTTATGACATCTACCAGCAGGGGCTAACCGGGGCATGCTAACCAGTCAAACCTTGACCCCTTACTATTGCAAACCCCCATGGTTGAAGAACTATTATTCAGGTAGCGAATATGAGACTTGAGCGCTAGTCACAGTGAGGTCAACGATCACTTTTAAAGAAACTTTTACTTTCAGTAGCACAGAAGAGAGTAAAGATGCACCAGCCCGTGTCAAGAGCTGTGGATAGCACTGACCTACTTGTGAGTATGAATCAAATCTGCCTGTAAACTTATTTACAGAGACACTGTAAGGCTAGAAACATACTCTTGGCAAGTATGCAAACATAGAGGCGCCTGCTTGCCAATGCATACTAAGGAACTGTCTTCTTCTATGGTAAGATCAATGGTTGTCTTGGAGGAACAACATTGTCTTTTTAGTTTAGTTAGTTTGATTTGAGAATTAATAGCAAAGTTGATTGTATTGATTTAACAAGTTTTAGACTTTCCCCATTCAAAAGTGGACACCGAATGCACCAGCTTGCCATAAAGGGCCTATGATATTTACCTCAGAAGGCAGCGATCAACAAAATCGACAAAATGTCAACAGTTTCAAAAGTCTTAATTCAGTATGATGAGAGATTTGGTTAAGAGGGAATTTTAATGAATCTATGGTTTAGCCAGCATCCTCGTCATGGCTTTATTTTTGGCATTTTTATGCCTTTTATTTCAATAGGACAGGAAGTGGACAGGAAGTGGAAGAGGGGGGAATGGGGTTGGGAAAGGTCCGCGAGCTGGGATTCAAACTCAGGATGCCCGAAGCGCAATGGCTATACATGTCAGCGCGCTGCCCACAAGGCTATTTGTGCCAACATTCTCCTCATGGCTAAGGCAGTATGTACTAATCTATTAATGGATATGCTAAACCTGATTATAAACTCCTGAATCATGTAATAAGCCAAAAAAATACAGCAATGGAAGCAATGTGTCCTTGATTACGTTCTGTCTATGCTAAAAACTTGATAAGCTGTTACCTTGAGCAAATTCTTTTCAGTTTTTGTGTTTAAGGAAATGATGTGGTTGGTCACCTTAGAAAATGTAGGAACATAGTTTTGGTGTTCACAGTATTCAGCATTGTTTGATCTGTTAAAGCACTTTGCACTTGTCGATTTTTCACCTTGTTGCACAAGCACCACGAAACATGCACCCATTCACCTCCTCGCACACACAAACACCCAACACACATTCTAATATAATACATCTATACTCTTTTTCTGATGCAGCTCTGCGTGTACAATAGATAACAGCCTTTAAAATAACCTTGGAATTGTTGTCCTTTGTTCAGCGTAATATGATTTCGTCTTTTTTTTTTCACTGGCTGGAATGTCCCTAAATTTCTAAGTGCTCAAAAACATTGAATTCTGCTAAACCCTCAATAAAGGCAATTATTTTTTCAACTAGCACACGATCAAGAGCCATTCTTAGGAGTAATGACAGTCTTCACCTGCGGGGAGGTGCTAGTAGGACTCTGACTGACTGCTTTGGAAATTGGTCTACTCCCAGAAGCAGGATCAGGTCTTCCTGGAGCACATGCCTGGGTGACCTCCATCGATTTGGTGGTATCTTTGGCCTTGGGCCCCTCCTGAGTTCCACCTTTAACAGGCCCTATAGATTTCCCTGTGCTTGTCAACTGTGTAGCCGAACCAGATTTCTCACCAGGAGACTGAAGTTGAGTTTTGGGCAGATCAGGAGGCACTCCAGTTGGAGAAGGAGTGGAGGATGGAGAGTGTTCCTCAACAACCTCTAAGAGACATTTGTCCTCCCAATCCAATGTTCCCCGGTAGCAGCTGACCGGAGCTAAGCCCTTGTCCTGCCTAAGTTTTCCCAAAGCAGAGCACTGCGCCTGGGGTGGGTGAGATGGGACAACCCCTTTGGATGGAGCAGTCCTCGCCCTGACATCTAAAGTTCTGGTATAGGAATCTAAGACGCTCTTTTTGAGACCCTCTCCGTCACCTGGTCCCTTACTTGCTTTGGTTACCTCTGTGCTTGTTGTCTTCCCAGGAGCACTGCATGGCATACTTGGCTTGACTGAAGCTGAAGTCTTCCCAAAATCTAGTTTTACCTCTTTCTTGCCAGTATCCTTTCCCCCTTCCTTCTCCGACAAGTCTTTGCTGATAACACCTGATACACTTGCAGAGCATGAAGGCTTAGTGGTTCCTATTGCCTGGCTTTGGGCAACTTTTGTAAGACTTCCTTGGTCATCCTTTCCCGCTTCCTTGATGAAACTTGGATCTGTTGTTTTGGCAGATGGGGAAGATGCTGTAGTCAGGGGTGATGGAATGGAGGCGACTACACTAGGCTTGGACTCTGATGCTACCGGAGAAGACTTGGTCAATGGAGGCTGCCAAGTCTGAGGCTTGGCTAGGCAACTTTCCTGTAGAGTGAAAGGAGGTCGCTGAGATGCTTCAACACTTGTAGATTTCTTACTTCCAGGTGGAATAATGCCACTAGGAGGGAGTGTTTCTTTGACCGCCCCTGGTTTAGGCTCACTAGGATGACTTGGTTCACCAATCCTCTCCTTGTCTCGATCCCTTTCTCTTCCGGCAAGCAAAGCATCTCTACTCAAAGGTGACTCCTGCCTGCCTAGCTTCCTTACTGGCTTCAGAATGCCCGTTTCAGGCAGTGATGGGGTCGGTTGAGTGGGAGAAGTTGTTGGGGCAGATGCCAGATTCTCACCCTCAATTTCCACCAAGCTCTGGAGGCCAAGCTCACAGTGGAAACCATCCTTACGATAATCCGAATGTCCAACCTCCAAACTGTGTTTCCTCATCATCCCGATCCCACCTTTCTTCTCGGGTGAAGATGAAAGCGGTGACCCGAGTTTCTCTGCTGACTGCACTCTTTTGAGTAGTGGTGATCTGGGTGGCTCGGCACTCTTGGGTCTAGGCCTTATGATTGGTGGGGATGAGTGTAGTTTGGCAGAAAAGGTTTGGGTGGTGTTGGAGCTTCCGACTGTGTGCCCAGGCAAAGGAGGTGGCGAGGACTGAGTTGGGGATGGTGTATGAGCCAATGGAGACAAAGGAATGTTGCCCGCTGACTTGCAGCGGGCTGAACGGTATTGGCGGTGTAGTTTGGGGGAAAGTCCGTGCAGGGAGCTGGGTCTCATATGCTGGGTTGTTGCGGGGGAATTTGGGGTACTGGAGGCAGGAGAACTGCTCGGGGAGGAGGTACCTGGGTCAAGAATATCAATGAATGTGTCCATTAAACTTTTTAGTGTTTGGTTTTACCTTTTATAATCACAAAATATGCTTTGATCTACTCACCAAGGTAGGATGACTCAGGGGTTGAGCGGTAGCTCTGGGTAGGGGAGTGACCGGACAGGCTGTGTGTCGGAGAGCCAGGAAGACTATCGCTGGATGACAGGGACCGGTTCAGAGATGACAGGCTACGGCTTGTGTGCAGCAGGTTGGATTGCTTAGTTATTTTGCGGAACAAAGACCCACGCCTCTTACTGTGAATGATCATGGAAGAAAAAGAGAGAAATATATAAAAAATATATTCTTTATAAGGACAGTCTTCACAATTGGAGGCACATTGTACCTTTCCTGTCCCTCTTTGACCGTCCTCTTACTGCGTCTAGCCATCTTGGACTTGTAACTGGACTTGCGTGCTGGTCCCACTTTAATGGACGTGTTCTCAAAAGGCGTTGTGGTCACAGTCACCTTGTTTCCACTCTGAACAAAGAAAAAGCAAAGAAACACATAGGACTGTTTGAACATTTATCATCTCAGATCATATGGATTCCTGAGGAGAGGTTATTTCTTCTCTATGCGGTAAATCTTACAGTACAATTTTTGCCTTGTTGAATAGAACATCTTACGTCTCACCTTAAGTATAAGCTCTACCACCTCGGTATGGACCAATCCATGCACAGATTCCCCATTGACGTGAGTGATGAGGTCACCAGCACATAGTCCTGCCTCCTGAGCAGGGCCTCCATCCTCCACATGCTGTGATTGGTTAAGGACAGAAATACTAATTAATCCAACAAAGTTTCAATAAAATTATTGCTGCATATCTGTTCCATACTCAATCAACTTTTTCTCATGCTGTGTTGCTGTCTCACCCAGACTATGTGGTGCACACTGAAGACGTCAGTGTCTCCCATGTAGACCCGAATGGCACGGAGAGTGAACCCATATTTTTTGCCAGAGCGATGGATGGTAATTGGTGAACGAAGAACTGTTACTGCAGGGCAGTAATCACGGCTGGGAGAGGAGTCTCGCGATGAGGGGTTGGACGAGAGAGAGCGTGGGGACATTGGACTGGCCAGTGGAGAGCTACCGTGCTGCTCAACTAGATATTGATAAGTCAATAATCAATATATTTTCTTTTTTTCTGCACTTGGCATTATTTGTATAACAATTAAGCAATTAAGCAAATTAAAGGATTAGTTCACTTCTAGAATATTTTTTTTTTGATAATTTACTCACCCCCATTTCATCCAAGATGTTCATGTCTTTCATTGGACTGGCCAGTGGAGAGCTACCGTGCTGCTCAACTAGATATTGATAAGTCAATAATCAATATATTTTCTTTTTTTCTGCACTTGGCATTATTTGTATAACAATTAAGCAATTAAGCAAATTAAAGGATTAGTTCACTTCTAGAATAATTTTTTTTTGATAATTTACTCACCTCCATTTCATCCAAGATGTTCATGTCTTTCTTTCTTCAGTAGAAAAGAAATTAAGGTTTTTAAGGAAAACATTCTAGGATTGTTCTCCATATAGTGGACAGGGAATGGGAGCATTTGTGGTTGAAAATTATATAAATTTGCTTTTTTGTTAGAAAATAAACAATCGATTTGGCTAGATAAGAGCCTTATACCTCGGCTGGGATCGTGTGTAGAGCCCTTTGAAGCTGCATTGAAACTGCAATTTGGACCTTCAACCCATTGGCCACAATTGAAGTCCAACTATATGGAGAAAAATCCTGGAATGTTTTCCTCAAAAACCTTAATTACTTTTCGACTGAAGAAAGAAGACATCCATGATCTTGGATGAAATGGGGGTGAGTAACTTATCAGGAAATTTTTATTCTAGAAGTGAACTAATCCTTTAATGAGGTTTTTTTTGCATTTCAGTAATGAGAATTGGAGGGAAAATGTTCCTTTTCATGAAGGCTGAACTGTACCTCCAGGTATGATGACAGACAACGCGGTGGCAGATGCAGATTTGATGACCTTGTTGCCGGGACGTGAGCTGCGTTTCTCCCCATCGCTTGACAGCTGCTGATGACGTGCTTGCCGAAGCACCAGATCCTTGGTCGCTCGCTGTCCGACAGTGTCACCCATGACCACGTCCCTACCGACCACTGCTATGGCTCCTGTAGATGGTATGGCCTGTGGTGCTGATATCTCACCTGGTCTCAATGGCTTGTCTGCCATATTTACATACAGAGAAAAATCTCTAATTAGAAACTCAGTCTAATTAGTCTATACATATACAGTCTATACATTTTTTAAAATTTTTGTTTTCAACACACCTGGGGCTTTACTAGCTGACATCACTTCCTTCGCACCGTTCCTCTGTTCATTAGCACTGGGCGATGGTGGAGCAATGGCTCCCTCTAATGATGATCCCGGGGCTTTAACGGCACCCTGTTTTTCGGAGAGCTCTCCATCGCCCTCTTGAGGAGCGGCAAACCGGTGCGTGTCCATCAGGGCTGAAAAACGGCGCCTGGCGCCCATCGGAGGACTGCAGTCTCCCTCCATATACAGAGACTCAGAGCATGATAGACGCTTCCTGTGTAAATAAAAAAGAAAATGAGAGGGAATGTTTAAATACGGTAATTTTGAGAAAGTATCTTCGTATGCAGTGATGTACGAATATATTCAAACGTACATCTCAGGTGAGCCTGTCCTCCAGCTCTTGTCCCTCATAGTGAAGCTTCCCAGACTCTCCCGCTTGGCCATCTTGTCATCGCGGCGACCTTTGTGCTCTCGACGGGTGACTACAGGGGTCTTCTGCTCCAGCTGGGACAGGTGCTCCATGCTGCTATACACCTGAAAGACAAAGAGCAATGCCAAAGGATGCTTCGTTTACACCTTGCATGTGGTGTAAAGGTTTGTAAGTCTGATTATTTTGAACAATAATCTTCAAAATAAGCATTCTGAAGCCATACAATAGCCTTGTCTTTGAATTTTGCGCACAAATCATCAGAACTACTTACACTAAGTAGGTTCAAGTTGACAGTGGCAGTAAAGACATTCATAATGTTACAAAAGATGCCCATTTCAAATAAATGCTGTTCTTTTTAATTTTGTATTAATCAAAAAAAAAAAATCCAGAAAAATTGTATCAGGGTATCCACTAAAATATTAAGCAGCACAACTGTTTTCAACATTGATAATCATAAGAATTGCTTCTTGAGCTGCAAATCAGCATATTAGAGATGCTGGACTGGAGGAAAGATGCTAAAATTCAGCTTTGCATCACAGGAATAAATTACATTTGAAATTATATATTTAAATTATTAAATTATTTTTTACTTGTTGTAATAATATTTCATAAAATCACTGTTTTTACTGTACCATTGTAACATTTAAAAAAATTGACACAAATGTTTGAACGATAATGTATATGATGCTTTATGGTGTTTCTTTTGTTATTTTAGTGCTTGAAATCAGTTGAAAGGTTGTTTTTCATCCAGTCATTTTGCTGTTTGCATAATTGCATTTGTCTTCTTGTTTATATAATCCAAGGTCTTTGTTCAGCAAGTGGTCCTGAAGAGGGTCGCATGTCTTAAGAAGAACCCTCAGCACATTCACACCGAAGATCAGAGAATGTTTATTATGTAAGCGTGCAATTGTGTGCGCTTATCTGAAGGCCACTGCTTCACGCAAGTGTTTTTTTAATGAATCATCTACATTCAAAACAAGCATATTGAGATTCCTGCCATTTCCAGGAAAAGAATGTTTATACGGAGTATATGAACTGGAAGAAGAGATAAGAAAGAGACAAAAGTGTTTGTTTAACCGGTACAGTCTTTTCAATGGATATGTGTAGGACAGACTGGGGCTAGTTGTCACATATATGTCAGCAACTATAAGCTTTTACATTAACGATAAAAATTAAGTTTTGGTATATTTACGGTAGGAAATTTACAAAATATCTTCATGGAACATGATCTTTACTTAATATCCTAATGATTTTTGGCATACAAAAAAAATCGATAATTTTGACCCATACAATGTATTGTTGGCTATTGCTACAAATATACCTGTGCTACTTATGACTGGTTTTGTGCTCCACGGTCACAAATGCACTAATGTTTGTGTCTATACAAAAACAGTTTTTAAAAATAAACACAATCACTGGAGTAAAAACTGTGGAAACTAGGCCTGGTCTCCTCTAAAAGGAATGAGAGGATGCAATGTGACCTTGATGGACCATGAAAAATTAAATAAAAGAAAGACAGATAAAAATGATGAGTGTTAATGTGCCTGTTTACACATTCGAGAGTGTTTCTGAGAAAGAAAGCATGAAATATGGATGCAGCCATGTGTCAGACTGACCTTGCTGAAGCGCGGCGAGCAAGAGGAGAACTGTCTTATCTCTACTGGCTCATCGTCGTTGGTGTCGTCCTCGTCATAGGAGTTGATGTGCCGATAACGCTCTGACCGTGCTGAAACAGAGGGAGCGCGAGATGATGGTGAGAGATAGAGAGATGGAGATCAAGGGCAGACTAAGAAGCA
Source organism: Sinocyclocheilus rhinocerous (assembly GCF_001515625.1). Lineage (NCBI taxonomy): Eukaryota > Metazoa > Chordata > Actinopteri > Cypriniformes > Cyprinidae > Sinocyclocheilus > Sinocyclocheilus rhinocerous. Next base: position 225,274 of record NW_015635757.1, on the reverse strand, counting down.
AGTGTGAGTGTCCTCACTGTCGAAATAGCTGGTGTCCTCCTCAGACTCTAGATGAGGGATGAACTCGGCCTTCTGTCGGAGTAAACCATTCCAGTCCAATCCCGAGAAAAACGAGTGCTGCTTCACTTCAAACGCTCCACCTGTTTACAAGAGTAAACAGAAGTACATTTATAGACAAACAGATAAACACGCAATCCTGGTAAGACAAGGTGTTGTGGCCATGCATTGTGGTGCAAAAACTGGTTTACCCACCTGCCTGCTTTATTTTTTGCAGAACTATCCTAATATGACAGAATGTTCAAGCAACGGTTTTTCATACAGTTAAAAAATAAACACAGGGACTGGGGTTGTAAATAGTTAATAGTTGTCCAAGTGATTTTAGTCTGTGAAGGGAAACATTTTCAGCAGTTACATTACATTTACATAAAAAAAAAAAAAAAAGGTTGTTTTTGGAGCTTGACAACTTCCATTTCCATTTATTTTAATTGTATAGAAAACACCAAATTTTGTGACAGAAACCCTCATATGGAACAACACGAGCCTGAGTAAATGATGACAGAAATTTTATTTTTGACTAAACAACAATATACACTACTAGGTTTTTTAAGGAAAATTTAAAAATATAATACTTTTATTTAGGATGCATTAAACTGATCAAAAGTGACACTAAAACATTTATAATGTTACAAAACTTTTCTATTTCAAATAAATGTGGTTCTTTGTATTCATTAAAGTATTCTGAAAAAATGTCACAGTTTCCACAAAAATATAAATTGTTTGCAACCTTAGTAGTAAGAAACGTTTCTTGAGCAGCAAATCAGCATATTAGAGTGATTTCTGAAGGATCATTTGACTGGAGTAATGATGCTGAAAATTCAGCTTTGCATCACAGGAATAAATTACATTTTAAAATACATACAATCAGAAAACAGTTGTAATCATATTTGCGACCCTGGACCACAAAACCAGTCATAAGTAGCACGGGTATATTTGTAAAAATACCAAAAATACATTGTATGGGTCAAAAATATTCGATTTTTCTTTTATGCCAAAAATCATTAGGATATTAAGTAAAGATCATGTTCCATGAAGATATTTTGTAAATTTCCTACTGTAAATATATCAATACTTCATTTTTGTTTAGTAATATGCATTGCTAAGAACTTCATTCGGACAACTTTAAAGGTGATTTTCTCAATATTTAGATTTTTTTGCACCCTCAGATTCCTGAATTTCAAATAGTTGTATCTCAGCCAAATATTGTCCTATCCTAACAAACAATACATCAATGGAAAGCTTATTTATTCAGCTGCCAGATGATGTATAAATCTCAATTTCAAAAAATTTACAATTAAGACTGGTTTTGTGGTCCAGGGTCACATTTCATAATCTTACTGTTCTTACTGCATTTTTGATCAAATAAATGCAGCCTTGACATTAAAAAAATCTTACTGACCCAACTCTTTTGAAAAGTAATGCTAAAAACAAGAAAGAAACACATGAAATTCTATAAAAAAGAAAAGACATGAAAAGAAATGCACAGATGAATTGTTCACAATAAGACCAAGAATATGTATTCATGTCAAAACGTCCAATCTGAATTTATGTTGTCTTGACTTATGGCATAAGTGTGTGAAAGTGTGTTAAACTGGTGGATGTGTACCTGTGCCCAGTCGCACTAGTGGGTTGGTTTGCAGCAGGGCGGAAATCAGGCTCTGAGCTTCACTAGGCAGCGCCTCATCTCCCACAGGCCACTCAATATCATCTACACAAACACACACACAGAAATCTGTTGGCAGCACTGAAGCTCTTCATCACATTTCAGTGTATGGAATTACAAAGCTTTGCGAGAAAAATGGAGCACTTTGGAAGAGGTTTCTGGAGGAGAAGAATGTGTTTGCTTTTGCACTCATCAACGCCGCTGCTGCTAATATTAGCTCAGGTGTTGCTTTGAAGCTCCGATGTGCTGAGACATGAAGTGCGATCAGGATTCACCTCAAGATTCAGACTCACCTGTGATCACCTGACCAAAGAGCTCTTCAGTCGTGTCTCCGAAGAACGGCACGCAGCCCACTAGGAATTCGTAGAGGATGATGCCCATGGCCCACCAGTCCACTGGTTTCCCATAGCCCTGCCTGAGAATGACCTCCGGGGCGATATACTCCGGTGTGCCACACACCTGAGACAGAGAGACAATCCCGTCCTGTTTACACCTGCTATGTGAACCGATCACAAAATGACAGGCCTGTTTCCTTACCTGTTTGTCCAGGAACTCCCTGGCGTCCTTCTCGATGTGTCCCTCATACAGGTTAGTGGTGAGATTCATGAGCCCCATCTTTGACAAGCCAAAATCCGTCAGCTTAATGTGGCCCATCGACGTGATCAACAGACTGTGAAGAAGAACCACGAGTCGTGAGCGTTTGCTTCGAAAATAGACGACAAGATGAGATCATGTGTTTTACACCTAGTAATAGAGAGCAACAGTCGGTTTCCCCGAAGTAAAAATCCCATTATATATTTTTAACAATAACTTATAAACCATTAAAGACAGACCTATTGTGAATTCTGAGTTAGTTAATAGATGAAAAATGCTTTTGTTGAAGCCATTAGCCTGCATTATTTCAACCTATTTTTAAAATAGTCAATCAACAGCAGAATTCCTGGTGAAAAGTAAATATACTAAAATGCATTTGAAATACATTTATTTCATGCTAAGTATGCTACAAACCATTTATGTGCTTAATAAAAATACCCTGCAACTGTACTTTTAGTATACTAAACTGTTACACTGGATCAACTGATTTTGTACTTAATGCACAAGTGTGGAAGTAGTGCTGAAGTCCAACTAAAGAGATATTGAAGTATATTTGATTGTGCTAAAGTGGAACTATTGCAAGTACACTTCAGCTACACTTTATCTGGCATTTAAAGACTGGTATTATTCAAAGATCATACAATCCTCATCGATAGTGACATTAAAATACATTTTAGGATTAATATTAAGAAATGTGCATTGTGCACAAGTAGTACTCCAAATAAAGTTGAATTATAATTTTTATATCAGCAAGTCTTGAGCGATATCTCAGTAAATATGTTAATAGATTTGAACTATACTTAATATGAAATAAATGCATTTTAAATAATGTATTTTTTTTACTAGGTTTACCCATGATTCTGCAGAGAAATATCCACCAATTAGAGAATTGAACAAGCAAATTGTGCCAAAAGAACGCTTTAGCACTGCCGGTCTCCATATAAACGGTTAAAGACAGACCTACCATAAGCTACAAATTTGTTAATCGATGGTACATGCTATAGTTGAACCCATTAGTCCACATTGTTTCAACTTTTCTTCTTTAAATTATCATGTTTAACAACAGAATTTCTAGTGAAGAACTACATTACCCATGATTCTGCAGAGAAATCTCCACCAATCAGAAGACTGAGACAAACAAATCACGCCAAAAGAATCATTCAATCCCATTAAGGGCACTATAAATGACCTGAGTCAGCTTTCTTATGCTCTCAAACTAATTAAATATTTGTATATATATATATATATATATATATACACATACATATATGTATGCATATTTTACATGTGTAAATGTTGCTTTTGCAGTATAGATTTTTTTTCTATATTGAACAGCACTTTGGATCAATATATGTTGTTTTCAAATGTACTTTATAAATACTTTATTATAAATGTTGTTGTTATACTGACTCTTCTTTCACTATTCTACTCGACAGATGACCTCCAGTCCAGCAGGGGGCGCTGACTTACTTGTCTGGTTTCAGGTCTCGGTGTACGATGCCATAATTATGAATGTACTCCAGCGCTAAAACTGTTTCAGCAAAGTACATCCGGGCCATTTCCACAGGAAGGGCTCCGATATTTTTCAGCAGGGTTGCACAGTCACCACCTAAACAAAAAATAACGTGGTTGAATTATAAAAATAATTGGCTGTAAAATGACTCAAATCTGGACAAATTAGGATTGGCCTTACCCTCCACGTACTCCATAACCATACACAGGTGACGGCGTGTCTCAAAAGAGCAGAACATGCTGACCACGAAGGGGTTCTCGGCGAAGGTCAGGATGTCCCGCTCCACGAACGCCTGCTGGATCTGGTTCCGCAGGATCAGGTTTTGTTTGTTGATCTTCTTCATAGCAAAGCGCTGCCGTGTCTCTCTGTGTCTGACTAAATACACAGCTCTGCGATCAAAACGAGAGGGAGAGATCTGGTTTATCCAAGTTTACACATTGCTTTTAAGTTATTTCATGGTAATTTGAGAGTAAATAGCGATATTCTCACCCATATGCTCCGTTGCTGATGAGTTTGATAGTCTGGAAGTCTGATTCGCAGGGCGGTTTGATGGCTTTGAGCTTCCCCTGAGAGAAAGCCAGATAAAAGATTCAGTGCAGGGGAAATATATCGACTGGAGTATAATTTCACTCCCTATGCCGTTTCAATTCTACCAAACGTAATGTCTTACCCTCCACATACTCCATAACCATACACAGGTGACGGCGTGTCTCAAAAGAGCAGAACATGCTGACCACGAAGGGGTTCTCGGCGAAGGTCAGGATGTCCCGCTCCACGAACGCCTGCTGGATCTGGTTCCGCAGGATCAGGTTTTGTTTGTTGATCTTCTTCATAGCAAAGCGCTGCCGTGTCTCTCTGTGTCTGACTAAATACACAGCTCTGCGATCAAAACGAGAGGGAGAGATCTGGTTTATCCAAGTTTACACATTGCTTTTAAGTTATTTCATGGTAATTTGAGAGTAAATAGCGATATTCTCACCCATATGCTCCGTTGCTGATGAGTTTGATAGTCTGGAAGTCTGATTCACAGGGCGGTTTGATGGCTTTGAGCTTCCCCTGAGAGAAAGCCAGATAAAAGATTCAGTGCAGGGGAAATATATCGACTGGAGTATAATTTCACTCCCTATGCCGATTCAATTCTACCACTTTTATCCTGAATCCCTGCCACTGCAGTTGTGCTGCGAGAGTTTGTTTGGTCCTTCATTAAAAATAAGTTTCCATGTTAAAGAGTGAGAAAATTGCAGGCTTATATAACACATCTTGTTCTGTTTTTTCGCCCCTTTTTTCCACTAGTAGGTAAAAGTTGCAATCTTTGCAATTTTTTTGGTTATTACAAAACAATTTACACTTGATTATACTAATACACTCACTTCAGCAGAGTCCTCCGTCTCCGGCGTGTGGGGTCCCTCGCTGTCATAACTCTCCAAATTCACCATTTCTGCATGCAAGGATCATGTTTGGTTAATAAATTTTACTATGCAATAATCATGCACTGGCGTTGAGGAATAAATTACATAAATATGTTGTTTGAGATAAACAAGTTTCTAGTTCAATTAATAGCCTGAAGTTTCGAGTCAAATAAAACAAAATCAATTATGTGCATGTAATGCATATATTAATAATAATAAAATATACCACTGTTCAAAAGTTTGTGGTCAGTAAGGTTTCACATTTTTATCAGAGAAGTCTCTTATTCTCAAGGCTGCATTTATTTGATTAAAAATACAATAAAAACAATAAAATTATGAAATATTATTACAATTTAAAATAACTATTTTCTATTTGAATATATTTTAAAATGTAATTTGTTTCTGTGATGCAAAGCTGATTTTTTCCCCAGTCTTTAGTGTCACACGATCCTTCAGAAATCAGTCTAATATGCTGATTTGCTGCTCAAGAAACATTTCTGATTATTATCAATGTATTAAAAAAAAATAATGTAAACCGTGATACATTTTATGAGGATTCTTTGATCAATAAAAAGTTCAAAAGAACAGCATTTATTTGAAACCGAAATCTTTTGCAACATTATAAACATCTTTACTTACACTTTTGATCAATGCATCCTTGCTGAATAAATGTATTAATTTCTTTCGAAAAAATAATCTTATCTAACATTCATAAATAATTAGCCATCTGCCTGTCTATGAGCAATTCAGCAGCATACTGCCTAATCGAGTCTAAAAACAACACCTCCAGTCGCCACAGCAACCATCCATTCTAGAGAGAAAAATGAAGCATCACTGATCTAAATAAAGACTGTGATATAAATAAACAACACTGAAATAAACACAAACAAGCTCTAAAGCAGCAATTAAAACAGCACTTTCTTTGTCAGACTCTAGCTGAGTTCAATAAACCGCCATATAGAAAATAATTTTAAACTTCATTTCATCTTGTGCAGCCAGAAAATGAAGTGAGGGGACTGAAACGAGTCTTTGCAATTTCACAGACCCGAGTGAAATCTGTTTTCCCAGGGATGCAGTTTCATAGCATCCAACTGAAGCTGGATGACATGCAGAGCAGTGCAGGATTTAAAACTGCATCCAGATAAATGACGTCTGAATCTGACAGATCTGTGAAATCTCATTAGGACATAATCATATTCAATAAAAACAACAATGAAAATGATGCATACAGTCCCAAATGAAAAGGATTAGCTATACATTTTACACTCTTTGAATGCAATGAAATTAAGTTAACTAAATTAAGTTGAATGTTCAATTAAAGTTCATTGTTTACATTTTAAATTAAATTGTGTAATATCTGTGCTATTGGTGTCACTAAACTGAATTGCAATACAATTAACGGCCTTCGAGGAATAAAATTACATAAATGTGCTGTTTGAGAAACTATTTGACATTTTCATTTTTTAAGTTTTTAGTACAATTATCAGCCACAAATTTCTAGTCAAATCAAATTAAATATATAATAATAATAACATACACTACTGTTCAAACGTTTGGGGGTCATTAAGATCTCTTCTGCTCGCCAAGGCTGCATTAATTGAATCAAAAATGCAATAAAAACAGTAAAATTATGAAATATTATTACGATTTAAAATAACTATTTTCTATTTGAATATATTATAACATGAAATTTATTGCTGTGATCAAAGCTGAATTTTCAGCATCATTACTCGTCTTCAGTGTCACATGATCCTTCAGAAATCATTCTAATATGCTGATTTGATTCACTAAACTGATTTGCAAAAATAATGATTGTTTTTCAAACGCTACCCCAGTCTGCCATTGGTCAGTCAATAGCCTAAACTCAACGCTATTGGTTGAGCCAATGCTACTAATTAGAGCTGGTGAGATGCTGAAACAAACAGAGCATTCAGTCACATTGTTTATATGGTGGAAATGAACATAGAAACCTCTTACATATATCTGTAAATTAAGCTGGGATAGAAAAGAAAACACACTCTTCAGCTTTAACTAAATAGACCGAGCAGCATTCAAAGATATTCCGAGTGCATTTTCTGCCTGAAAAGTGTTGTGTTGTGTTTAGTTGTGCAGTGAGAGAGAGAGTAAGTGTGTGTTTTTATAAAAAGCCCCATTACTCAGAGCGGGCTGCTGTTTGCCAGGTTCACAGCGGTGCTTACACATTTCCCTGCTTTCTTGGCAGGAACACAAACTTCTCACCGCCTGTGCACCCCACCTTAACCTGCTCCATAATCTCAACAATGTCTCTCAGCATGACCTACATTTCCCTGCCTCTCTCCGGCTTCTTCTACGCTCTTTCCCTCCAGAGACTAACGCGCTCGCTTGTGTGAGGATGTTCAGTGGTGTTCGTCTCTCACCTTCCAGAGGGTCTCTGGTCAGGCCGAGCTGGCTGATGATGTATCGCGGGATATCTGCTTTCATTAGCTGGCCCTCTTTAGCGTGGTCTTCTGCTGCCTCCAGTAGGTGGTAGAACTCTTCAGGGTTAAACTCCTGAAACAACACGCAAATAATGTTGTTTTTTGGTCAGTTGCTGCATTCTGCAGTCAAATACATGCCTGTTTAAAAGATTGAGGTTTGTAGAATTCTTAATATTTTTGAAAGAAGTCTCTTAGATATCTGCTTTCATTAGCTGGCCCTCTTTAGCGTGGTCTTCTGCTGCCTCCAGTAGGTGGTAGAACTCTTCAGGGTTAAACTCCTGAAACAACACGCAAATAATGTTGTTTTTTGGTCAGTTGCTGCATTCTGCAGTGAAATACATGCCTGTTTAAAAGATTGGGGTTTGTAGAATTCTTAATATTTTTGAAAGAAGTATCTTATACTCACCAAGGCTGCATACAGTAATATTGTGAAATATTATTAGAATTTAAAGTAAGGTTTTTTAATTTGAATATATTTTAAAATGTAATTTATTCCTGTGATGCAAAGCTGAATTTTCAGCATCATTACTCCAGTCTTCAGTGTCACATGTTCCTTCAGAAATCGTGAAAACATGCTGATTTGCTGCTTAAGGAATGTTTCTTATTATTATAAATGTTGAAAACAGCTGCTGCTTCATATTTTTGTAATACACCATTTAGGTATTCAGATAAAATAATGGTAACACTTTACAATAAGATTCCATCTGTTAACATTAGTTTACATGAACTAACAATGAAAAATACTTAAATAATAATTCATAAATCATTTATGAATCTTAGATTTCACCATTTACTAATACATTATTCAAATCAAAATTATATCTCAATATTTAATGGACCTGAGTTAACATGAACTGAAATGAACCGTTAATATACTACTATTAATAATATACTATTGCTCATTGTTAGTTAATGCATTAACCAATGTTCACTAGGGATGGTAAGATTCACCGATTCGCATCGATGCATCAACATAAAAGTTAACGATACGATGCATCGATTTAAAAGAAGTGTGCATTGGATACAAGTTGGCATTTGTATCACGATGCATCGTTTCTAACATATTTGCATCGGTAAGAACCGATTCATTTATATATAATTATTAGTAGATGCACTATACTTTTATTATTTAGAAAATGACCAATATTTTATATGTCGACTGATTTCTTCTTTCTAAACTGTTTCTCAGGCGCGTTCTAGCTTTTATCACCACTGCTGCTACGTGAATATGACTTATCACAACACTATGAAGACCGAGGCGTTAGAAGTCAGTTTATTTATGATTTGCTGTCTATCTGAACCATAGAAATAAAATGAACTATCTGTACCATATTGAATTGCATAGCATAATTTTTTCCATTGCATCGAATTGCATGGAATCGCATTGTGTTGAATCGAAATCGGATCGCATTGCATCGTAATAGGGATGAATCGTATAGTATTACATTGGTAGCTGCTTCATATGTATCTTTAATGTATCGTATCGTTGGCTCTGCATCGAGATGCGTATCGCATCAGCCTCAGTTATGGAGATGTACATCCCTAATGCTCACTGATGGGACCTTATTGTAAAGTGTTACCAAAATAATTCTCAACTCAGTATTGCATTTCCACATATGTCTTTATCTGGTGATCCATATTATTTATTTATCCACTGATCCGTATTTCCAGTGATTGCACTGCTGGACACATTTTCAGGGGTCCTTTGTGTTTGATAATACCAGTCGAGGGGTTTGTTACACTCAAGCCTTTCAGCACATTGTACTTTCTTCTCCTGACCCCTGGTGACCCCATCAGCCAGTTGCCATGGCAACTGCACAACGTAAGCTGAAGAAGCAACCAAACCTAGCGACCGGCAGATCAAGTCAAGTGTGTGTGTGTGTGTATGCGTTTGTGTGTGTGTATGTGTATGTATGTGTGTGTGTGTGCGTGTGTGTGTGTGTGTGTGTGCGTGTGCGTGTGTGTGCGTGTGTGCGGAGACTCTCACCAGACATTCAAGCAGTCGGGCAGGGCGGGAGATGATGATGAAGAGTTTCTTCACCAGCTCTATGATGAAGGTCAGCTCCGAGCTCTCTGATCGCTCATAAGCCTGACAGATAACACAAGATCATTAAATAAAAACAAAAAAAAACAAAGGATTAATATTTGAGTAATTCTTCATTCTTTAAGAGCCACTTTTGACCACTGAAATCTGAAATGACTTCTGTAGACAAATATAAATCTTTTTACAAAATCTGAAGCTCAAAGAAAAGATGTGATCATGGCCATAGAGCAGTGTTACTCATTGCGCCAGCAGCACTTCAGCCACAGAGAATTTGTGAATGTTTTGGAAGAGCTGAGGGGGGAATTTGAATCCAGATTCAAGTATGTGAATGAGCACAAGGAGATTTTCAAGTTTATTGAAAACCCCTTCCATGTGGATGTGTCATCTCTCACTCCAACTATCACTCTGCTCTGCCCTACTCAGCGTGCTGCTGTAGAAAGTGAAATGGTAGAACTGCAGACAAAAGACAATTTCAAATTGGAACTCAGATCAGGTGTTGGTCACTTCTGGAGTTTGGTGTCTGAAGAAGACTTTCCCACTTTGAAGCCACTTGTGCAAAAAGTTATGTCCTTCTTTGTGAGCACATACACTTGTGAGTCAACATTCTCAACCATGAACACCATAAAGAGGAAACAGAGAAACCGCCTCACCAATGAACATCTTGAATGCCTCACAAGGATTGCAACAACAAGCTACAAATACAACATGAAAAAAGTCAAGGAAATGCATGCATGCTTCCGCTCATCCCAGCATTAAGGTAATCCTCCTTTTTTTCATTAAGGGAAATCATCTTGTCTCAGTTACAAATTTGACTGGTAAATGATAAAGAATGATTTTTTCCCCCCTTTTGTATTTTTTGCATTGCATATTATATGTTCAGGGATGACAGATTGATAAGCAGACATGCTATTTATGGCTGGATGTAACTTTTGATACTTTGCAGTAAAAGTGGCTCTCCTATTGACTTTGTCCTATCAGTGCGGCTCTCGTGAAAAAAATTGTGAGTACCCCTGCTGTAGATGATCTGACTGTGTGTGTCTGTAGATGATCTGTGTGTGTGTGTGTGTGTCTGTAGATGATCTGACTGTGTGTGTGTGTAGATTATCTGTGTGTGTCTGTAGATGATATGTGTGTGTCTGTAGATGATCTGTGTGTGTCTGTAGATGATCTGACTGTGTGTCTGTAGA
>NW_015635757.1:199251-207377 GCF_001515625.1 Sinocyclocheilus rhinocerous | reverse complement strand
CTCTAGATCAGTGTTACTCATTGCGCGGCTCGCGAGCCTCCTGCGGCTCGCCAAGCTTTAATTTGTGGCTCGCATGGCATTAAATAATACGGTCATATGATCATGCAGTCAATACAGATATTTCATAAAAACATTAAAAACAAGCAGGGCTATAACATAAAAAACTCAGAGTCTGTTTTACAAATAATTTATATTTAAAAATACCCAAAACTGCGGCATTACAAGATGGAAATATAAACTAGAAAATATATTTAAACTTGCTCTGCTCTTATATGTCCGTGACACTGACTCACTGCAGAGTTGCCAGTTTTGGCGGTCTTTCCAGATATATAAAAAAGTGGACAGCAACAAAGAAATGTGACAGTGTCAAACGAGGGAACTACAGATTTGGAGCATGCAACAACCGCAAATCGACAGGAAGATGATGGAGACAGAGTTTGTGGAGAGTCAACTCCTGCTAAAAAGAGAAAGGTACGAGCCCTACAAGATGAGCATAGAAAATTTCAAGAAAAGTGGACAGAAGAATTTTTATTTGTGCTCCACGGATCAAACCCTTTGTGTTTACTATGCAAACAAACCCGCTCTGGTTTGAAGCGAAGTAATTTGGAGTGGCATTTCCAAACGATGCACCCAAAATTCAACGAAAGTTATCCACCTGGAAGTGAAATAAGGAAAAGAAAAATAGAGCAGCTTTCTTCCTCTCTTTCTGGACAACAAAGGCTCATACACAGGACAACTTCTACAGCTGAACGTTTAACTGAGGCATCTTTTGAGATCGCTTGGATTTTGGCTCGCGGAAAAAAACCCTTCTCAGACTCAGAAATTGTGAAAGATTGCTTTTTGGCTTCAGCAGAAATATTGTTTGCTGAGTTTGATAACAAGGACGCAATTGTAAAGCAAATTAAAGGATTACAATTATCCGATTCCACCACAATGAGGCGGATTGAAAACATCGGCAAAGATGTGAGTGACCAGCTCTGTGCAGATGTGTCAGCAGCACCGTGTTTCAGCATCGCGGTGGATGAAAGCACCGATTTGACAGATGTTGCTCAGTTGTGTGTTTGGGTAAGGTTCCCTAAAGAAAAGTCTTTCCAAGAAGAAATGCTGTGCTTACTTCCACTTGTTGGCCAAACGAGAGGTGAGGACATTCTGAATGCACTTCTGGCATTTTTTGATAAAAAAAATCTCAGTTGGTCGGGTCTAGCAAGTGTGTGCACAGATGGCGCCCCTAGCATGCGAGGAAAGGAGAAGGGGCTTGTTGGGCTCATGAAAAAAAGGGAAGAAATACCAAACTTTATCAGTTTCCACTGCATCATCCATCAGGAGTCACTGGTATCAAAACTGAGAAATAACACATTCCAAAACGTGATGCAAACAGTTGTTCGTGTGGTAAACTTCATCATCTCCAGAGCGCTGAACCACAGACAGTTCCGACAACTCATTGAGGACTATGACACAGAGTATGGTGATTTACTGATGCACAGTGAAGTGAGATGGTTGTCCCGTGGAAAAGTGCTTGAACGGTTTCTGAGCCTCCTCCCTGAGATTTGCACTTTCCTGGACAACAAAGGAAAACGGGAGCCAGAGCTGGAAGACCCATGCTGGATCACACAGCTGGCTTTTCTTACTGACATCACCTGTCACCTGAACACTCTTAACTTGAAGCTTCAAGGAAGAGATAAGCTTCCAAGCAACATGCTGAATGCAATCAGAGCATTTCAGAACAAAATAACTGCCCTATACATACCTGACAGAGAATTCATTCACTTCCCCAAACTCAGAGCTGTCACCACAAATGACCCATCTCTGCAGCAGCACTTCAGCCACAGAGAATTTGTGAATGTTTTGGAAGAGCTGAGCGGGGAATTTGAATCCAGATTCAAGGATGTGAATGAGCACAAGGAGATTTTCAACTTTATTGAAAACCCCTTCCATGTGGATGTGTCATCTCTCACTCCAACTATCACTCTGCTCTGCCCTACTCAGCGTGCTGCTGTAGAAAGTGAAATGGTAGAACTGCAGACAAAAGACAATTTCAAATTGGAACTCAGATCAGGTGTTGGTCACTTCTGGAGTTTGGTGTCTGAAGAAGACTTTCCCACTTTGAAGCCACTTGTGCAAAAAGTTATGTCCTTCTTTGTGAGCACATACACTTGTGAGTCAACATTCTCAACCATGAACACCATAAAGAGGAAACAGAGAAGCCGCCTCACCAATGAACATCTTGAATGCCTCACAAGGATTGCAACAACAAGCTACAAATACAACATGAAAAAAGTCAAGGAAATGCATGCATGCTTCCGCTCATCCCAGCATTAAGGTAATCCTCCTTTTTTTCATTAAGGGAAATCATCTTGTCTCAGTTACAAATTTGACTGGTAAATGATAAAGAATGTTTTTTTCCCCCCTTTTGTATTTTTTGCATTGCATATTATATGTTCAGGGATGACAGATTGATAAGCAGACATGCTATTTATGGCTGGATGTAACTTTTGATACTTTGCAGTAAAAGTGGCTCTCCTATTGACTTTGTCCTATCAGTGCGGCTCTCGTGAAAAAAATAGTGAGTACCCCTGCCATAGAGTATAGAGGGCCAAATAACTCCAAATTAAATAATGAAATAAATATTACAAATATTTAAATCAATCTTTAAATACTTAATTAAATACTTAGTAATAACTTAAAATCTTTAAAATCATTATTCAAATACTAAACAAATTAATAAATGTCTATTGTATTTAGCATTAAAAAGCATTATTTTTTCTATCATCACCTTTGGATTAATTTTTCATGTAAGTACAAGCATGTGACATTTACTTTTTTCATTTGCAGGGTTACAGCTGTCAACTCATCATTAAAAAAATATATATATTTATTAAAATATTTAATGTTTTAATATTTAATGTTTATTTATTAAAATAAGTATTAAAATATTTAATTATGTACATAAATAATTACAAAAATTGGCCCTCCGTAGTATTGAAACTTCAAGTGAATTTTGCTATGTCTGATGACGTGGATATATTTTAAATATACTTTTGAAATGTTTTGAGGAAAAACTGAAAAGTATTTTAACTGAAAAATATTTTAACATTTACCAATATAGAGAAATTCTGGAAATTTCTGGTATTTTAACAAACACACACACACACAACAACAAAAAAAGTAATCAGAGATGCAATAAAAAATCTATTACAAATGATCTTTTAACTGGATATTAACTAGGTAATTTCTTTAAACAAACAAACATTGAGCTAATGAAATATTATGTAACTAATAAAACAATTTAATAATCCAGTCAAGTAAAGTGAGATATGAATTCATATTAGCTGAAACACACATACTCATATCCAGCCCACACATATGCTCACTTCATGCAGCAGCTTCTCCAGGTTTTCCTGCAGCTCGTAGAAGTAGACGGTGGTGATGAGGCCTTCTCGAGATTTGGTCAGGCAGTTTCGGGACAGCTCTGCGATCTGGTGGTGGATGAAGCTGAGGACCCCGTCAGCCAGCGGCAGCACGTTCTCAGGTGAGTACGACTCGATGAACTCAGCCAAGCGCTCCTCCATCTGAGCCGTGGCCTGAAGGTAACAGATAGACAGCGTTTAAATAACGTCTTCATCAACAGGGGATACATATGAGCTTAGTTAGAGAGACAAACTAGAGTTCAAAATTAACACTCGTCAATATTTCCAGAAAATAATGCAACAATGCAATCGCAATGATACTATATCGGATGCAATCTAATTTTAGTCTGAAGTGTTTGTTTGTGTTTCGCTAACCTTAGGGAACCGCTCCTTATAAACATGGTTCATCATAACAATCTCATTATCGTAACAGGAAGGTGATCGCCCTGGACTGCAGAGAGAAACAGAGAGGGGACGATAAAAGTGACATTTTGCATAAATTGGTTGAGATGTGCTTTGTGTGTGACTGTGCACCTCAGACTCCGCGAGCGCGGCCGCACATGCGGTGATCTCCGGCCGTCGTCGTCAGTGATGCTCTCAGTGCTGCCAAAGTGTTTGGACAGGAAGTGCAGCTCGTCCAGTGTGGGCTGGAACGGCAACTGATGCAGCCGCTCCTGAGACGAGCTGGAAGACTAAAGAAACATCACAACCCAGTGAGAAATCACATTATAAAGGATACACATGGGACCAAAAAATGTCTCACAATGTCACCATTCGGTTTGAAAATAACAATATTTGCACAAATAAATCAGGGAATGCCATTGACAGATTGATTTAAGACACCAAAAACCTGCCTATCTTGGTACATCGTACTCATTTATATTTCTGTTTAAGTTTGAAATTTGAATAAGTATATTTTAAAGAAATACTGCTACTATTGTAAATTACACTACAAACATACACCTTTGTTTACGTTTGTCTGTTGCTTGGCAACCACTTTGTTGCAACCACAACTGATTCTGAGGAACTACATTGTTTGGTGGAAGAATATTGTTTTTATTAATATCATTACACTTTATTTGCTCTGTTTTATTTTGTGAAACCTTACTACGTATATGGAATAACCGTTTTATAAAAGCAATAAGCCCCGTGAAGCCGTGGTTTACACTGAATTTATAACAGCTAAGGGGGTTATAGGCAACGCCCCTTAGCTGTTATAAATTATATCATAATTATAATTTATGTTATAAATGTCCGCTGCTTTTGACACGGTTAACCACCAGATCCTCCTGTCAACCCTATTGGCAAAGGGCATCTCAGGAACCGCACTCCAGTGGTTTGAGTCTTACCTGTAAAAAAAAAAAAAAAAACTAACACTAGCTTTTCTAATCTTTTTGTATTCGATCTATTAGTTTTCTTTTTATTTATTATACAATTTTACAAAAGCAATGAAGGCCTCTAACACTAGTTTGCTCTTCTTTTTCTATTCTATCTGTTTTCTTTTTATTTATTATATTATTTAAAAAACCCTTGCTACGTGTACTGCGTTAAGCTAACTGAGACTTCTTATAGCACTTGTATATCATTGCACTTTTGTTGATTTTGATTGCTTCCATTGTCCTCATTTGTAAGTGGCTTTGGATAAAAGCGTCTGCTAAATGACAATGTAAATGTAATGTAAATTCACTGTAAACCACGGCTTCTTGGGGCTTATTGCTTTACTCGACTCAACTCAACTCAGCATTGCATGTCCACATATGTCTTTATCTGGTGATCCATATTATTTATTTATCCACTGATCCGTATTTCCAGTGATTGCACTGCTGGACACATTTTCAGGGGTCTTTGTGTTTGATACCACAACAAACTGACACCAAAAACCTGCCTATCTTGGTATATCGTACTCATTCAAATTTCTAACTTAAACAGAAATATAAATAAGTATATTTTAAAGAAATATTGCTACTATGTCTACTAAAATATATACTTTTATTAAGGATTCACAGCTGTGTTTTTATATTTATGAAAACATTTAGAAAATCAGATAATAACAAATCAGGCTTTTTCCTGAAGGATGTCAATCAATCAATCAATCAATCAATCAATCAATCAATCAGACAGTGTGGATTAGCGCTATTTTAGTATAATTGGTAAAAACTATTCTAGTTTTTGTTAATATTTTGAATGAGACTTTATTTCCATTTTCATGTTAGTTAGTTTTAGTAATTTTGTTGTATTTTTTCTTTTTTTTATTAGGTTTTTATAAATATGTCTATATAGTTATAGAATTTTCTTCATTTAGTTTTACTTCTTGTAGTACTTTAGGATTAATGAGGACTAATTAGGAAAATTAGAAATGTTGCCTTGGTGAATAGCTGGAATAAAATAAGTGTAATTGTTTATATTTATGATTTGTATATTTCTTATATATAAATAATACATTAAATTAATTATATATATACATATATTATTAATTATACAAAATGTATGATCAACATAATATATTAAGCATTTTAATTCATAATTTAATGTTATGCTTTTTATTAAACTTTTTGTATTTTATTTCACGTACGTTTTTATTTTCAAATGTTTTTAGTTTTAGCTAATGATAATAATCCTGGTGTTGACACATAAAATGATGAGGAAAAAACACATTTTGTAAGAAAATGCTAATATATTTTACATGTTTTTATAAAGTTGTTAAATTTTCGACTTTTTGCATTTCTATATAGCATATTTTGTCGCATGTCTCCAGAATCATGGCTTTTGTCATTTCATTGAATATACAGCATGCTTGAATATACAGAGCCAAAGCCATTTTACGAGGTTTACAATGCGCTTGAGCTGTCTAACTTCATTTATCTGTGTATGCTCCACATGTCTTGTGCAGTAAATCCAGGATAGACTTATAAAAGAAGATTACCGACCCAAATGAGTGGAGTGAGTTGTAAATGAAACACACAGGCCTGCGGTAATGATTTTCACTCCTACTCGATGTTACCCCGTGTTAATGAGTGAGGCTTTAATCGCAAATATATGTCACTCTAGAGTCAATAAAAGGCCAAAAGCAACTTGAGTTTATGAGAAAAAAACAGATGAACCCAAGAACACTTCCCAAGAACCACCAGTTAAACCATTATTTCAACCATGAAGAGCATTTGATCACCAAACACTCCACAGACTGACAGCCATTGACGTTATCACAACCAACAACTGAGCAGCTCAAGCAGTCGTCAAATGGTTGGATGAACACCAACTTGTTTTCTGCATTGGCACGAATAGAACAAGAAATGAAAGATAATATGTGACCCTGGACCACAAAACATTTCTAGTAATTGTGCAGTTAATTCTCATATTGTATTTTCAGAGATTTGTCCTCTCCCCAAACTTGTCACTACCAAAACACAGTAATAATAATTTAATTAGAAAGGTTATATTGACTTATTAAGATTTTGCTTACATCTAGATTGTAAATAGTGACAGTAGCTATTTTGTTGATTTCATTTTTTTTCAGAGGTGAATCAATAACAATTAAATTTTTAACAATATTTCAAGGGTAATTTATGAGATTTGTATTTTGAATCCAATTTTTCTTTGTAAAAGGCAAAAAGTTGATCGTACTGATTTCAAAGTTAAGGATACATTAGTTTGAATATACATTGAACCAAAAACTATTACAACATCTTACTTTATTTTTGACAAAATGTCCCATGTTTCGGTAGTGACAGTAATGCTTTGGTAGCAACCACATCACATTACAGAATTTTAACTCGCATACTAAAACATACTAAAATACAAAAAAAAAATGCAAAACTGTACTAAAATTTTGTTTATTTCCTCCAAATATGAGGATTATGTATTCCCTTTTGTCACTACCGAAACAATGATGACATGTTTCGGTAGCGACTGTTTCGGCAGTGACAATTCTATGGGATAACACCCAAAAAAAACCTAAAGATGTCACTACCGAATCCCCACCAAATGTTTCTGTAGTGACTGTTTCGGTATAGTGACAATTTTAGATACTTTTGAACCTAGCTCAAAGATGCTAAACAGCACATGGTTAGCTAGCACAGTTCTGAACAGTGGTATACACTTAAAAACTAAATGTTATGGAATAACTCCCAAAAAAGTGTGCTTAATTGCAGAAAAAAGTTGTTCGGTAGTGACGTTCCTTAAAGTTACACACAGATTTTTCAGACTTTTGAACACATTTACCTCAAAATGATAAGATCTATCTACTCACACCTTGTAGCTATGAGATAGAAGGACACTGGAATATTTCCTGATCACAAATTTATGGGTGTGTTTAAAATCAGTCTCGGCCAATGGACTAAACATACACGGTTTCGGTAGTGACATTAAAAATGCGGGACACATTTTTTTACATAAAGTTTCATATTTTACAAAGAAAATATAAAATAAATATTTTTTTGAACTTCCCTTTTTAAAAGAATCAAAAATATACTTTTAAAACAACAATGGAAAAAATGCAAAAATTATTTCAATATCATTTGAAATTTAGGGGTTAGGGGTCGGGACAGCCACCTCACAATTGAAAGTACCCAATAAATGATGGTTTTATATATATTAAGCTTACTAATATTTTAAATATTATTGTGGGTTTCAATAGATAATAGAAAGATCTTAATAAACATCTAAGATTTAATTACTTAAATGCTTTTTAAATGTGGTTTTTGGTTGTGGGACAGCAGTTTG
>NW_015635757.1:197762-199241 GCF_001515625.1 Sinocyclocheilus rhinocerous | reverse complement strand
CATATATATATATATATATATATATATATACAAAATCTAAATATATGTATTATATATAATGCAGAACACAAGCATTTTCACCAGTAGCTTCACACTTCTGAGCACACTATACAGTACATGGTAATGTAACTTCATTCATATATCCATATTCAGAAGTGAAATGCGCAGTTGAGCTCATTATTTTCGGGAGTTTGGGAGAATATAAAAATGTAAGAATATAAAAACAGAATTTTTATGCAACACACATTTGATCTCAAAGATGTCAAGTTGCTTTAATGAAACCCATATTCCAAATATAATTAATATTATATAATTACCAGACATTAATTTAAATTACAGACTATATCTATGAAAAATGTTACCTTTTTATAAATTATAACAATTCAGAATTCTTGCACTGGATCTAGACAATGCACTATTATCTTTTTTTAAATAATGACGAATAAAAGGGCAGAATGGACCATTTCTCCATTGTTTTTCCACCCATTATGATTCTTTGTAAATTCACCATTCTCACCCATTTTGATTCATCCCTATTTCATATATCCATGTGTGTTTTATGGTGGAGGACTATATCAGTGTCTGCAGTACTTTAGCAAAACGGCTAACAGCACCTTTAAGTGGCTATTTAGTCAAAGGTATAAATGCAGCAGCACTCTATGGGTGAGTTTGTCCTGTACCGTTGAGCTGGGTGTGTTGGTCCCATATCCAGAGGAGGGAAGAGAGGCCAGAGACCAGCGTCTGCCATCAGCCCTACGGAGGGACACAAAGTTTCGTAATCCATAAATGCACCAGATTTTGCACAGTATTACCCTAGTTTATCTCAGTTTATCTTAAGTGAAAAATAAAATTTAAATAATTATTGTTCATTTCAACAAAATGTTTAAAAGCTAAAGTTCAGCTAAATGTTTCATTGTCCCTCCCACATTAAAATTAAAAGGATAAAGCAAAATTAAAACGTAGGCATGTTCAGTATGAGAAATGAATACTAAATATTTTAATGCAAAGATGAAAGTAAAGACATGTAAAACGGTAGGAAAGATTTCTATTTTAAATTAATTCTGTTTTTTTCACTTTCTATTCATAAAAAAAAAGTCACATTTTACACAAATATATTAAGGAGCACAACTGTTTTCAACATTGATAATAATCAGAAATGTTTCTTGAGCAGTAAATCAGCATATCAGAATGATTTCTGAGGGATCACGTGACACTGAAGACTAGAGTAATGATGCTGAAAATTCAGATTTGATCACAGAAATAAATTACATTTCAAAACATATTTAAATAGAAAACAGTTATTTTAAGTTAAAATAATATTTCACAATTTTACAGCTTTTACTGCATTTTTTTTAAAATAAATGCAGCTTTGATGAGCATAACAGACTTAAAAAAAATATATATATAAAAAAAATCTTTCTTCACTTCTTCTGTAGATGAAGCTGGATCATGAATGATTCGCGCGAACATAGATGCATT
>NW_015635757.1:163473-197746 GCF_001515625.1 Sinocyclocheilus rhinocerous | reverse complement strand
ATATCAGAATGATTTCTGAGGGATCATGTGACACTGAAGACTAGAGTAATGATGCTGAAAATTCAGATTTGATCACAGAAATAAATTACATTTCAAAACATATTTAAATAGAAAACAGTTATTTTAAATTAAAATAATATTTCACAATTTTACAGCTTTTACTGCATTTTTTATTAAATAAATGCAGCTTTGATGAGCATAACAGACTTAAAAAAAAATATATATATAAAAAAAAATCTTTCTTTCTGTTGATAAAGTGTCATTTCAGTGCCACTAGCAGCAGCAAACAGAAACATCAGCTCAACCAATGGTGTGCATTGGGGGCGGAGCTTCCCGTCTGGCTGTTTGATGTTTCTTGTGTAAAACATTAAATGAGAGCGAGTAAAGTGCAGTTTTCACAGTTCTTTGTGGGCAGAGTTTATAAGTGTGTTTCATGTGGCGGCATTCTTGTGTGGTTACTAGGCAACCGTCGCATTTCTGCACTGTTTAGTGTGTATTTCTGTGCGGGCAGCGTTCCCAGTGGGGTCATTAAAACTGTCATCCCACCACATTAGAAGAAAGCAGAACCAGTGCGCTCAGAACCAAAGGTTCCTCATTATGAAAAGAGCATCTCGGCAGGGACGACCCCAATGAGCCTGGGCCATTTGTTGATGGTGTACATGCACAAACTTTTGTTGTGATGCATTGCTGCTCCGGGCTGGATTGTGTCTTCTTTGTCAAGCACTATATTTCATGCTCCTGTGTTTGCTGCGAGCAGCTGCTCTGTGCTTTGGACAGGATTGATGACACAGGCTGTGCAACCATTTCGCTGCACCAGATTTATACTGGCTAAATCCAATATTAGCCCTCGCAGGACAGGGCCGCGTCAGACGGGAAAGAGCGCGCGGATCAATCGTCTGTCTCTCGTCCCTCAATCTCGTCTTTCAGACAAACGGCTGTGTGACGGGCTGTTGTGCGCTGGGGAATGATGATGCTGAGATGTGTGTGTGTGTCGGTTGTCTGGAGAATCTCCTTCCTCACTTCAGACACATTTGACTTCCCCGAACCTCTGAACCAGAGCAAAAGCAGACTTGATCTTTACAATGAAGAACCTCTCTGACCTAAATGAACAGCAGCTTTATTAAATAAATTATTATAATAAAATATTTTAATATTATGCCAATTATTTTTATTATAAGAATGAATGGATAAACAAAAAATTTATCTTTATTTAGAAAATTTAAATATATTTTAAGATTTTTAATATATATTTTTAAGATTTTCAGACTTTTACCATTCAAATATTTGGGATCAGTAAGATTTCTTCTTCTTTTTTAAAATGATACTTTAATTCATCAAGAACAAATCAAATTAATCAAAATTGACAGTAAAGACTTTTATAATAATAATAATATGGCAATTATTTTTATGATAAGAATTAATTAATAAATAAATAAATAAAGGATAAACAAACAAAAAATGTATCTTTATTTAGAAAATGTAAATAAAATCTAAATATATTTTAAGAGTTTTCAAAATGTACACTACCACTCAAACATCAGTATTTTTTTTTTTTATTGATACTCTTATTCAGCAAGGACAATCAAATTAATCAAAATTGACAGTAAGGACTTTTATAATAATACAAAAGATTTATATTTCAAATAAATGCTGTTTATGTGAACTTTCTTCTCATCAATGGAAAATATGATGTTTTCTACAAAAAATATTATAAGCAGCACAATTGTTTTCAACACAATAATGTTAAGTTGTTTCTTGAGCAGCAAATCAGCAAATTATAGTAATGATGCTGACAATTCACCTTTGTATCAGAGTAATCAATTACATTTTAAAATATGTTCAAATAGAAAACAGTAATAATATTTCACAATTTTATAGTTTTTCCTGTATTTTTGTTCAAATAAATGCAGCCTTAGTGAACATAAGAGACAAGAGCAAGGAGTTTTGCATTGCTTGGTCAAAAATGCAAAGAAAAAATAGCAACTTTTAGCTAAAAGCACTTGCGAGGAAAAACATCTGTATTGATTTTTAGCTTTGCTCTGGATGTTAACCATGTTTGAGTCTTGAGATCGCTTTTGTTGTTGAACAGAATCACTCTGTTTCAGTGACACCAAGATCGACTGGGGAAAATGTGCAGTTTCAGTCAGGCTTCGTTCACACAAACTCAATTTGTTCTTCAAATCTGATCTTTAGGACTGGCTGTCCGTGAGGGACAAAATCTGACCCGTTTGTTAAGACTGAGTCGTCAGTGTTGAGTTGTTGGCAAAAGCATGTCAACAAGAGACAGTGGCAGCCAGTGTGGAACGAGAGGACGGAAAACTGGGATGTCCATCATGACATTTCACTGTGGTACTAAACTTATGAAGCCTCACAAAATAGAGAGACGCCTGTACTACTATTACTAAAAAGATGAGAGACGGGCATGCCAAAAACATCATATTTTTGAACAAGGCCTAATGGAACAAATGGAGAACAGCTTCTTGGTTGTTTAGTTATTTGTTTATTTACCTTCTGGATGATGCAAAAGAGAAATGGGCTGGTGCGCTGGGAGAGAAGGTCCTAGGACTGTCCAGCGGACTGCTTCCTGTGAGACAGACAGAGAGAACTACACTGAATGTGTGTGTATCTCAGAGGTGCAGCTCATGTGATCAGTGAGGAGTGCTCTGCTCACCGATGTGTCCCGGCAGAGGAGAGTGAGGCCGGGGAAGAGTGGGAGACGTACTGGTCAAGATCAGGCTCTTGCGGTTACTGGTGCGACAACTGAAAACCAAACAAACAATCACACATTCAACATGAGATCGTAAAGAAAATGGCTAGTGATTTGCTTGTATCTAACTACCAAAAACAAAATCTTTTTTATAGCTTTTTTTTGTTGTTGTTGTTTTCGTTTTTAACGAAAATCTGTTAAAATCATGTTACTTATATATTACTCTTTGCTAAAAAAATTTAAAAAAATTATATAATATTGGGCACCGACTTATTTGTCACATCACTTTATCTAAATGCATAATCGTAAATAAATGTAAATATATGTATATATTTATGCACATTATATATTATATTGTTTACAACGCCGACAACCTCCGCAGGACAAATCAGCATAGGGATTGGCTGGTTAAGGCTTCATCACATCCAATAAAACTCCCTAAGACACAGCTGTGGATGACAGCTCGCTTAATGACATGATGCAATAACCGGAAAGTTTATTTGCATAGAGTGAACAACTTGCTCATCACACCTGATCTAAGCGTGTGTGTGTGTGTGTGTGTGTGTGTGTTCATACTGATTAAAAACTCGAGTGATCTTCACATTTTTCCCCATTGCTCTCCTCCCGTCTGATCATGTTTTCTGTCTCTTGTTCTCTTGCTTTGCTTTCATCTGTTTCTTGTAGATCCTCAAGCTGCATGTTGCCCTATAGATTCCCATCTACAAGTGTGTGTGTGTGTGTGTGTGTGTGTGTGTGTAACAGAAAAACACTAAAAATATGCACAAACACATGGTGAATCCAGGTCATTTTTAGCCCTGGAATCAAAGGAAATAAATAAGAAATATTATTATTCTTAAAGAAAATAAAAAAAAAAATTTCTGTTTGAGTGTTTTTTCTCACTCTGACAGTATTCTGACAAACATGCCAATACTCTCAATATAGAAATTACAAATTGTAGTCCATTACTGATTACTAATTACATGACGGAAATTGTAGTTTGTAACACAATCTATTAGATTACGCATATTTGGTCATTTATTCTGACTACTGTTTAATTACTTTTAGATTACTTTTGACCTAAAAAAAATCTACCCCATTCTTTATTAAAATCATAAAGTGTATTAAAAATTACATTACTCTAGAGTTTCCCAAACTGGGGGTTGTGAATAAACGGCAGGGGGTTTGTGAGTTGATAAAATCATAAAAAATGTTAAACAAATTAACTCATTTTAAAATAAAAACAATAAAAAACAACACTCAAACAGAAAAAAAAAATTATGTGTTTTAATTTTAAGCGAGAAAAAGGAAGAATAATTTGGGTGAATAAATAAATTATGAATAATTTACTGCCATTGTGTGAATATGTAATGTAATTAAAAACAATTAACTGTTGTCTATTTAAATATCATGGAAGTAATTGTTGTACAGCCATTCATTTTAAAAATTCACATTACTATGATGCATAAAAATATTTACTTTTTAGCACATCTTTATAACACCATATATTGGAAAATTTTTCTAAATCATTAATCAAACTGTAATAGTTAAAATCTATTCTTAAATGAGATTTCAACATTTTGACAAATACAAACACAGCATTATCATTTGTGGATCCTTCCACCTTATTTCGTCTAATCATATACACATCCATCTTTGCCCTTCCCAAAATGAAATTGAAAAGCTGACATTGCTCTCTCTTTCTCATAGATAGATAGATAGATAGATAGATAGATAGAGAGAGAGAGAGAGATAGATAGATAGATAGATAGATAGACAGATTAAAGTATGCACAGTTTCAGCATTCAAATGAAAACTGATGTTCTTGAGTCTAATTCTCACAAAATCCCACAATAAATGTTCAGTATTCACTTCAAAAGGAGAATATCTTAAGAAAATAGGACAAAACATGAGGGGAAGAGGTGGAACTAAAAATACACATCTGAAAATTGCAGCAGTTGTCAGACCGAATGCGATTCTCTCCTCGGCTTCTTTCTTATCATGAAGAGCCTAACGCGCTGTGACAAGAAATCACATTGTAGCAGGACAGATAGAGCGTGTGCATTGTGAAATATTTAACAGAAGTGCATTAGCATCAGACTGCAGGAAGCAGTAAGTAATGTGTGAGAGAGACAGCAGCCCAGCGGAGATAAAACAGCTAATTGTCCTCCACCTTTCCTTCTTGTCGTCTCTCTGCATCTCGGACTATCAGAGATCACAAAAACATGACAGTGTGAGAAGATTCATAAAAATCTTCTCATGATCTTCTGCCTGCGGCCACAAGTTTTATTTATAAGCCTCTCACCTCTCTCGGTCTCTCACTCTACCCCATCTCTCGCTTTCAAATGGAGAGTTAGACTATGTGATGCTTTCACATTTATTATTTTATTGATTTTTATTCTGTTTTCTTAAATGGAATTTTAATGAATAGGTCATTGTTCAGTTATAAGGTTATTGTTTCGTCCCAAATGAATAAATGCATTCAAAAAATAAAATAAAAATACTTCCATCTCTTTGCCTCTTCATAATTAGAATTAGTTATTTAAAAAATGTGTTTGTGATTGCTTTCAGTTATTTTTATTGAGTTTTCTTCTTTATTACTCTTTTGCCCCAGTTGTGAATAAATGAAAGCATGTGAAAATTCAATCTTTGCCTCTTTGTAATTAGAATTAGTTCTTCATTTTTAAATGTTTTTAATGAATAGTTAGTTAAATTTTTAGACTAGATTTTTCTTTCCTAAATTAAATTTGTATTATTTGATGTTATAAGATGTTTTTTTGTTGTTGTTTTTTTTTACAAATTGTATAAATAAAGGAGTGTGAAAAATCATTAAAATATCTGTATATCTCTTATAAAGATTTTTTAAACAGAGTTAAATTGCTTTCACATTTATTTATTATTTTTACACTATTTCTTAAATCTTCTCATTTTTAATTAAGTCATGTTATAGAGTGATTTTCCCCCCATAATGTACATAAATAAAGAGTGCATAAAATTCCCAAATTCTCTCTTGTTCTAAATTTCTGTCTCTTTCTTAGCCTGTCTTTCACTGTTTTTGTCCATATCTCTATTGCTATTGTCTCTCTCTTTCTGTGATTCTTGATGAGGTTGTTAATTATGTCTGGTTGAGAAATGGCTTTTCTAATCACTTGCGCTCTTTACAAGAGAAATGAACCTGCAGGACCATTCGGTTCAATGTCTTTCGTCAAATACCGTGTCATGTGCAGTGAATTTCACTTCTTATCATTTACTGAAATATGAGAAAGGTCTTCCTGCTGTTCTCTGCACATTAATGCCAATGAAAACATTCAGGAAACGTCTGTTTATACACTGATCAGTGGGAGTGAGAATATTCTAAAATAATCTAGAATATTCAACAAGCAAAGTAGTCATATCTTTATTAATATCGTAATGATTTGTATGTTTTTGTTTTCATTTGTTTATGTTTTTGTTATAAGCCTATGTTGTTTTTTTATATTTCTGTTTAGCTTTCATTTATTTCGATTTCAGTCATTTTAGTACTTTAAGAAACGTTTGTCTATACGCTGACCAGCAGGAGTGAGAGAAAATTCAACAAGCAAATGAGTTATATTTTTAATAATATTTGTTTTGTTTTAGATTTTATTTGACATTTCTGTAATTTTGTTATGTTCTTATGTAATCTGTATTAAAAGTTCTGCTTTTGAATATTTATGTTTAGCTTTAATTTATTTTTATTTAACTTTTAGTAGTTTTAGTACCTCAAGAAATGTTTATCAATACGCTGACCAGTAAGAGTGGGATCATCTAGAACTTATTATTATTATTATTATTATTATTATTATTATTATAAATATTTTTCTTTACATAAATATTTTAATCTTTTTTTTTTAGTTTAGTTTAGTTTTTTTGTTTGTCATTTTGTTGTTTGCTTATGTCATTTGCATTAGTTTTCAAAATATTTCTGTTTGGCTTTTTTTTCTTTCAGTTTTAGTAATTTTAGTACTTCAAGAAACATTTGAGTGAGATCGTCTATGTCAACATGCAAGTTAGTAGTATTTATTAATATTTGTTTTATCATTTTTAAGTTTTCATTTGAATTTAATTTTAGTTGAAGTTCTAGGAATTTGGTTATGTGCTTTTGTAATTTTTATATTACTTTTTTATTTTAATGCATTTTTATTTTAGTACTTAACTTATTTGCCTTTTAACTTGACTTTTTCATCTAATATTTATAGAATTGTTTTAATTGATATCAGTTATATTTCAATTACTAAAAATAGTTTTAATAGTTTACATTTTTGAGATAAATACAGCACTGATCTGAACTCAGAAAAACAATCACTGGCGGATGAATAACACAAAGTAAACATTCGACTGTAAAGAAGAGAGGGCTGGATGTCTGGATGGATATGATGCAGTATCTCTTTCATATAGCTGGAGACAGGAAGTGTCTTACAGACAGGATGCGTTCATTATCTCTGAAACACAAAGCATGACTGACAGGGGGATCTTATATCCCCAGTTTCTGAGCTTTTTTGCATGTAACAAAATAGTCGGGAGAGGAAATGTGTGTGTCTGGGTGCATATGCTTGATCTGTGCTGGATCTTACTTCCAGCCGAAGAGGGCAATAAATCACAAACACCTCTGACAGCAGGCAGCACACACACACACACACACACGCACACGCGGCCACCCATGGAGAAAACACTGGCGCCTGATGCTCTTCTGATGCTGCCAATCACGACTGCATTATACAGCGCCAAAAATAAAACACACACAGCCACAATAACACTGACATTCAGCAGCACTGACCCATTTAGCAAACTCTCTTTCATTAACTCCCCTCAGAGTTTCTCTGTAAACAAACAGAGGTTTTTTCAGTGTTTGCAAAGCGCTTCAACAGCAGAGAAATGTCTGATTTATCGTTTACGGCCTCTGCCAGGCCATCAGGAGGAGTCATTGTTGGGTTTTAATGCTCAATTCATCAGGAAAAGTAGATGAAAGAAGGATGAAAGCACGCAGTTTACGGTTTCAAGGGGAACTACAGCCGTATAATGCTGCATATCAAAGAATATGACTACAGTACGCTCTGAACATGAAAAATTAATAAATCTGGAAATGTAAGTCTGCAATTGTATTCAGTTTGAATACAAAAGAGATCAACAAGCTGCAAAAACCAACAATGACTAATCATAATATGCATATATAAACCCATGAATGACTATTTTAGATATAGGATTTTTGTTAAAATATGCCATGAGCAGGTTTATTATAATAAAACTAAAACCATATAAACACATTTTCATAAATTGAAATAAAAAAATAAATAAAGTAAAAACAAATAAAAACCCTCACACTTATATCATTTCAGCTTGCCAAGGCAACATTTCTCATTTTCATTTAGTTTAACTTTATATACTGAAATAGCTTAAACTAAAATACTTTGTTTTTTGAAATAATAAATAAAAACTACACAGTAATGAAAAAAACTAATACAACTGACAAAAAAAAAAAAACACACAGCAAAAGTACAAAAACTTTACAATTTAAATGAAAACAAAATATAAAAATAAAATAAATTAGATTAAAATAAATCTATAATTATATCTATCAGTGATACTCACTGGTCATGAGTTTATTAAATTTTTTACTCCGAAACTGTAAAAAAAACTGTTCAAATATTGAAATAATAAAAACTACACAGTAATAAAAAAAACTAGTAAAAATGACAAAAAAAAAACATACGACAAAAGTACAAAAACCTTACAATTTAAATGAAAACAAAATATAAAAATAAAACATAAAAAATCTAAGGTACCTGGGTCGGTTGCTAGGGTGTTGCTTTGCGGTTGCTAGGGTACCTGGGGTGGTTGCTAAGGTGTTGCTATGTGGTTGCTAGGGTACCCGGGGTGGTTGCTAGGGTGTTGCTATGCTGTTGCTAGGGTACTCTGGGTAGTTGCTAGGGTGTTGCTTTGTGGTTGCTAAGGTACCAAGGTCGGTTGCTATGGTATTCTTTACATGTAATTAGTGTTAATTTTTACAGCAAATTTTGATTTAGTTTTAGTCATAGTCTTTTGACTAAAATTCCATTTAGTTTTAGTCATATTTTAGTCATCTGAATTGTTTTTAGTTTTAGTCTAGTTTTAGTCGACTAAATATCATAAGATTTTAGTCGACTAAATCTACAGTAAATTTAGTCGACTTAAATCTAATGGGTTTAGTTACAGTGCATTTATTAAGCATTTCTCTAAAATTTCCAAACTCATTATATAGGTTTGATATAAAGGTTTTATCATGATTTAACTGCAGTGACACACAACATGCCTTTATGTCCAAATTAAATAAAATCGCTTCTCATAAAGAACAAGAACATGGTCTTCTTTTTAATGAAATCCCAATGGTTATATAGGCTAATAATGCATTCTTTATAGCAGTACACATTTAGTTCACTGCTCAATGCAACGATACCTTCAAAATGGCGCCTCGGTGACGGTGCCTTTGTTTTGAAAAAACAAAAAGATGACAATTATGACGAAAATTATTTGTCAACGAAATTAACACTGCATGTAATGATCTAGAATATATTAAAGTTTGACTTTTTGAAATAAGTTACAACTTTTTCACGATATTCTAATTTTTGTAGATGCACCTGTATATATACAGTATATATATATATATATATATATATATAAAACAGTTCATTTTTGTCCTTGAATCTGATTGGCTGAGAGCCTTTTCCAAGAGAGTGATATTCCAGTGATAACAGAACTCCAACCGTTTCACTGTTTGTATCACTTGCTTGTGGTATTTCTCACAGCGAGTATTATGGCGGATGCCCAAATCCACTATAATTTAAAAAATAATACTGTTTTGTGTCACGAAATGTAGTTTTAAGAGTTTTTTTAGGCAAGAATACTTGTTTAGACTTCAAATATGCAGTTTGTTAATATAGATAACGTCTATTTGAAAATTAGCTTCAACGTTTTCGGAGTTGTGAGCTCCAGATGGTCAGCGGCCGTTCTGTGTTCATGAAGCCGCCCGAGAGCAGCCTCACCTCGGCCAGATCTTCTGGAATTTACCGCTGGCTCTGATGTCTCTATAGTGGTTAAACATGAGATATAATTCGCTTTGGGTATATCTCGCGGGTCTTTGGTCTCATTATCTATTATTTGTTCCAGAGCAAATAGTTTTGGCTGAGGGCAAAATCACCGCTGGTTCTGATGTCTCTATAGTGGTTAAACATGAGATATAATTCGTTTTGGGTATATCTCGCGGGTCTTTGGTCTCATTATCTATTATTTGTTCCAGAGCAAATAGTTTTGGCTGAGGGCAAAATCTCATCACGTTATATTTGTAACTTCAATGCTGTATATAAGAGCGCTGCCTTTGTACTTTTGACTGAATTACCTAACAACTTTTATAATGGCTGTTGTTGTTGTTTATTAAATATGATTATTATTATAAATAATATATAAATAATAGTAGTATAGACTTTTATATTGAAAGAGACTGAAATGCTGTTGTAAACAAGGAAATTATTTTTACTTTCAACAACAGCTTGTAAGACGCAGCCAACAAAAAAAAACAAAAACAACAACAACAACGAGCAGCATTGTCATCAGAAATCACCCTTCACAAATGAAAGGATAGTACGAGCCTATCAGATATTCAAACTAATGTTTTATTGTGAATATGAGATTGAGCTGAAGAATGAATGCTGAATCAGATGCAGGTAATTTAATAACACTCGCTCAGTCCATCTCTCTCTCATAAAAGTCTACTATACATAATACACCGCTTTTACTACAGTAATACATTAAGCTTTTAATGAAGCAATTGAACTTTCCTTTGTTACTAGTTCTAAAGTGACATTTTGGAATTAGTAATGGAGTCTTGGGCTCAGCTGTTAAACGGTCAAACTTTAGATGTGAATCCATGGCGGGAGGAAGTAGTTCTGCACAAAAGAGGGCTTTTAAAGACACTCCGTTGTTATTTCTTATGTTTTTACACACTCGTGTCGTCGAACTGTTGTATAAATGCAATATGACACTCGTAGATGTGAGATATGGCTGTATTTCAGCACACTGTGATTACATACGGCCGAATCACAGTCCTGTCGATAGATATACATACATATATAAAAATAATCTAAATTTATATATGTATAAAAAAATATATGAATTTCCTTTGGTTTTGATGTAAATGTAAATGCTGGTGATTCTTTTGTGTCGGATTTAAAGGATTGTGAGTGCACTGACGCAGAGATCTGACCAAGACACAGTGACGTCTGTTCCTCTACTTATATATTCAGGGATTAAGAGAGAAAAACGTCACCCAAAAACTTTCATCTACTAAAAGAAAAAGAATAGAGGATGGAAGAATGAACACAAAAATATGTGCGATTCGAGACACCTTTAAAAGGCACAAACAAACAAAAGAAAGTGCTAATTTTCCAGTCGGAAATCTGTCATCACAAGGTCAGAGGTTAAATCAATGGTTGCCATGGAGATTGACCCAGACAGCCTCCCAATTAACAGCTGCTCAGACTCTCAAAGGACACACTCATATAAAGACTAATAATCTTACATTAGATTACAGCACAACTAATACACTAAACCTGTTTAACGACACACAGCAGGGAGATTGACTTATTGAACACAACACACACAACGCTTGCTTGCTCTACAGAAGAGCAGTCAATTTACTAATGCTGAGAGAGCTGCTCCGCGGCGGGACGCTTCATCATCCTTACTGCACACCTGTTACATTTCTCATCTTCATATGCCTCTAGAGCGCCGTCTCTGATGCTTCATCTGTTGCTCCTGCTGTAGAGAGCAACACGACTGGTCACTAGCATATGTTGTGTTTGGATACAGATGTGCGGCGTCCCACTGAGCCCTGTGTCACCAAACAGTGAGTCACTAAAATAAGATCTAACCTTCAAAAAAACAGCTCAAGTGCAAGGTATGTAATGAGAAAAGCAGGTCTGCATGAGATAAGAAATTAAATGAAATGAAATTAATGAAATAAAATGGTTTCACTGGTTACACTCACCAACTTTAAATTAAATATCCCCAACAAAACAAAAATAAATAAATAAATAACTAAAGTAAAATGAAATGAAATGAAAGCAAATTAAGTCAAATAAAATGGTTTCACCTGTTACACTCACCAACTTTAAATTAAATATTCCCTACAAAACAAAACAAAAGTAAAACAAAACAAAACGCCTGGTTTCAGCTGTTAGGCTCACCAACTTTAAATTAAATATCCCCCAAACAAAACAAAATAAAATAAAATAAAATAAAATGCCTGGTTTCAGTTGTTAGACTCACCAACTTTAAATTAAATATCCCCAACAAAATAATAAATAAAATAAAATATATGGCCTGACTCACGGACTTTAAAATAAATATCCCCAATAATAAAATAAAATACAAAACATATATACCTATATATACACACACACACATATGCATCCCAACATTTGATGTAAATGGAGTAGAAATTCAATTCATAATGCAAAGGGTGTGGTGATGTAAGGTCACCTGACTTCTGGTTGCTAGGCAATAGGATGTGGGTACTACAGCAGATACTGGTTTGCACACAGTTTGAAGAAAGAGAAGAAAAGGCAGAAGGTAAAGAGAATAGACGAGTGTGCAGGTGAAAGGGTGAAAGAGAGGCTCAGTGGAGGTGAATGAGATAAATATAGACTCTGCTGGCAGTGTGAGAGAGCAAAGCTCACAGAGGACCTTCACTTCTGTCTCTGCTCATGATAGGTGGAGGGAAAGAAGGACAAAAAGGACTGATAAACAAGGTGACCGAATGTCCTGCTTTCACAAGGTGTGTGTCTCAGTGTCCCGACACATTTCACTAAAATCTAAATATGGTTTCAGCTGTTAGACTTACTGATTTAAATAAAATATTACATTCCCAATGTCCTCTAGAAACAATATCTGGTGTCCTTGCAATACAGAAAAGATGTCCCCGCATTCAAATTAGAGATGTGCATTTTCTAGGAAGTCCTGTAAAATTAGTCTATAAAAAATAAATAAAATTAAATTAAATATAAAATAAAATAAAAGTAAAATAGAACAGAATAAATACATTAAAAGAAAATACATACAAAATATATATATAAATAGAATATAAATAGAAAAAATTCAATATTTTTAATAAAATAAAACAAAGCATCATAAGAAAATACAATGAAATAAAGTCAAACTGAATAGAATAAAACACATTTGAAGAAAATAAAAATAAAATAAATTAAAAATAAAGATATAAATACAATATATAACACCTAAAATCTAGAATTTAAATAGAAAAGAAATTGCAATATTTAAAAAAATAAAATAAAATAGAACAGAATAAAATACATGAAAAGGAAATACATACAAATAAAATATATAAATAGAATATAAATAGAAATGGAAATGCAATATGTTTAATAAAATACAATAAAACAAAGCATTATAAAAATACAATAAAATAAAGTAAAATTGAATAGAATAAACTATATTAGAAAAAAGTAAAATAAAAATAAATATATAAATACAATATCTAAAATCGGGGGTCGTCTTATAATCAGGGTCGTCTTATATTCGGGCCAATACGGTACATAGAAAAGAAATTGCAATATTTAACAAATAATAAAATAAAATAATAAAACATAAGATAAATAACTGCTAACATAAAATAAATAACCATTGGTTGTAATTCTAAAGATTAGTGGAAGGGTCAAAGTTTAAATTCTGAGCACCATCTCACAACTGTACCTGATGCCTCTCTCATGCTACCAATGCTTTGGCCAATGTTGCAGCCAGTCGTATGAAATGGTTTGAAGACCTGCCTGTAATGTGCAAGTGAAGCCGAACTTTGATTAGCTGGTCAAGTGTGTTTGATCAGTGATCTAACTTTTGCAGGAAATCTCCAGGAG
Organism: Sinocyclocheilus rhinocerous; assembly: GCF_001515625.1. Classification (NCBI taxonomy): domain Eukaryota; kingdom Metazoa; phylum Chordata; class Actinopteri; order Cypriniformes; family Cyprinidae; genus Sinocyclocheilus; species Sinocyclocheilus rhinocerous. The sequence continues at coordinate 184,120 of NW_015635757.1, read as the reverse complement.
AGGCTTTGCTTTCATCTAAAATGCTGTGATCTTCTACAGGCTAAAGCAGGCAATCTTTAAACCTCAGCCAACTTAGCAGTAACGCCGGCTTCACATCAAACTTTCATTCTAAAACAGCATTGGCATATTGAGCAGCACTGAAGTCTGTTTCACTGGGATTCGGGTGATATATCTACAGTTAATTCAGCATGCAAGCCGCATTTATTACCTAACATCTATTGGCTACATTAAGTTTATGGACGGACTTTAAAAGTCAACTCAATTACAGATATTTCTCTGTTTGAACTGAAAAATATAGTCGCTCCTAATGCTACGACCACAAAACAACCACCAACAGCAGAGCTGATGATCTGAAATCATCTGAAATAAAAACTAATGCTGATAAACTCTTGATTGTGATCATTTGATTGTATACATAGTTATAATAGCAATTTGAATTCTTGAAATAAAATAAAAATTGAAATTAAATGAAATTTCATTGAAAAGTCTACCAAATGAAATAAAAAGTCCACCAAAATGGCAATAAATAAAATAATTTAGTGTTAATAATTATTAAAATTATATATTAATGCCAACAGACAGACAGACAGACAGATAGATAGATAGATAGATAGATTTACATTTACATTATACATTAAAAAACGGCAACTGTGGTTTCCAGAACTTTCCCATAATAAATATGTAAGCAACATTTTTAGGTTTTACAGATTAGATGCAAGATAAAACACCACTGAACATAAATGATAAGAACAAAATTTAATAAGAAACAGTTATTTAAAAAAAAATCAAGTTTAACATTAATAATTAAAATCATATACTGCTTCCAAGTAAATTCAAAAAGTGTAAATAAGTGAAACAACTTTGCAATGGCAAAACAAGCTTTGAAAACAAAGTTAACATGAGGACAGCGTTTCACACCAGAACACGGTTCAGTCCTTGAAGAGTCACTGTTTCCGATCTCTTTTTCTTATTCTCCTTTGATAAGTGTCGGCTGAGGTTTCATGATCAGATGAAACACACAGTAATGAGTGAAGTGCAGAGAAACTCAAGAGCAGGTGTTTTAGAGAGAGGAACTCAGTTAACCTGCTCACTGTTCTCAAATATGGGCCAAGACATCTCCTCAGGTTCACACTTTCTGTTCTCTCTCTCTCATTCATATTCCCTCTCTGTCTGTTTTCTTCCATAAACGCATTGGAGGCTTAGAGCAGCCCATCCCAAACCACAGAGGAGCACACAGCACTAAACTCACAGAGACAACAACAAAATATCAAAACACACTTTCCTAAAACATCATTTGAACACAAATGCTTCTAGCTACACAAATGTAATTCTGTGCACAATCCCAAGCACTTTACTAGCGACTGTCCAGAGCTGTGACGTTAAACGCAACAAACTAGAAGTGCCCACGATAACAATATCGTGCATATTCATTACCGTGATATATCGCATTACCGAATACCCGCACAAGTCTACACTGAATATGATAAAATATTTCAGATTTACATACCTCCATAAACTAAATACCTCTAAAACTAAAATAAAATAGAAATAAAAAACAAATCAAATAAAACTAAATAAAATAGAAATAAAATAGCTGAATATGATAAAATATTTAGGATTTATATACCTCTATAAAAAAATAAAATAAAAACATCTACTAAAATATGATAAAATATTTCAGATTTACATACCTCTATAAACTAAATACCTCTAAAACTAAAATAAAATAGAGATAAACAACTAATCAAATAAAACAAAATACAATAAAATGAAATAAAATAGCCAAAGCATCTACTAAAATACAATGAAATATATGAGATTTTTATACCTCTATAAATGAAATAAAATAAAACAAAAAACAAAACATACAAAAATTTGATGAAATGTTGGGGATTTATATTCCTCTATAAACTAAACACTTATATAAAAATGTGTAAATGCTATAAATTCATTTTCTCAAAACACACGGTGACTTTTGACCATTAATAGAGAAATATGCTTTTTGCTCACAGAATAATACAGTTACCCAGCTAAACCTTGAACTCCTTGGTCAGGTCAACGAATGTCATAGTGGAGCAACAGTTAAAAAGAAAATCAGAACATGAATAATAATACATCAGGTTCAGTGGGGTCATCAGGTGCAATCAAACTCCACTGGCAACAGAGCACCATAAAAGTAGAATAAAGAATCTTTTGCGTGAACTACTGCAATGAGAAGTAAATTCATCTTTTTGCAGCGCTGAACAAAAGAATTGAACTTTAACTATTCATAAGCCCTCGCTCACACACACACACACACACACACACACACAGCAGAATATGACTAATGTGAGCTCGACAGCGTCAGTGCAGACAGAATGGAGCACCGTGGGGGACAGACAGAGATGAAGAGAGAGAGAGAGAGAGACGGTGAACACACACACACACACACACACACACGTGTTCAAAGCCACTTTAATCTCTTCTGTCACACAACATCACACATATAAACACACAAACGGAAGCACACGCATATGCACAAAACATAAGCACATGTAGTCACTGCTGCCCTGTTCCTATATCTTCTCATGCCAAGCCAAACAAATGTGTGTGTGTGTGTATATGCAGTTTACCAGCAGTTTAGCTACATACATTCAATCAATGGCAGTTTTACACAAGTGGCCAACCGATATGAGTTTTCCAATACCAAAAATGCAGAAGTGATCAATGGCCAATATAATTAGTGTTAGGCCGATATATTGTGTGTTATACAGTAAGCGAGGCTGATTATAGCCTATATGTCAATAATGCACAATTTTGAGATTATCGGCTCTGGTCAATATCGGTGTCTAATCAGATAATTAACAGAAGTGTTAGTTTATATATATTTTCTTCTAATATACTTTATTGTAAGATTTGGGGTCAATATGATTTTTTTATGATGCAAGTCTCTCAACAAAGCTGCATTTGTTTGATGAAAAATAACAGCAATATTGTGAAATATTATTGCCATTTAAAATAACTGATTTCTATTTGAATAGATTTAAAAATGTAATTTATTTCTGTGATGCAAAGCTGAATTTTTTAGCATCATTACTCCAGTCTCCAGTGTCACATGATCCTTCAGAAATCATTCTAATATGCTGATCTACTGCTATATTATTGGGGTTTAATTATTAATAATGGTTCTTATTATTATCAGTGTTTTGCTGCTTAATATGTTTGTGGAAACCACATTTGTTCAGGATTCTTTAATGAATACAATCCCAATCTTTATAAATGTCTTTACTGACACTTTTTTGTTATCAATTTAATGCATCTTTGCGGAGTTAAATGATTTCTTTGAAAAATCACTGTAGATTAAAGATAGTATTTTCATGCATTTTCAATTTTTCATTTTTGTGTCTAAGAAACTGTACATGATGCTGTTATGCTGCTCATATTTAATAAAAAAAGGTTAATAATAAACCAATTCTATCATGTGGCAGAAAATATTATTAATATAATAAAATGATATTTAATTTGAAATATATTTTAAGTATTATTATTAAATAAATAATGCAAAAAAAATCTCAAAATGGCCATATAATGAACGACAAGTTAATCACCCCGACCGATATATCGGTCTATCACTACTTCAACAGAAAGACAAGACCTCATGAGTTCAAACATGCAAACACACTTGCAAAACACAAGCTGTCATCCCTCCATGAACCAGCCGAGAGACGATGACATCAGTGTAAACAATCACAGCGCATCATCATCACCAAAAACAACAAAATCACCAATTCATCAGAACAATCAAACCCAAGCAGCACATACTGATGAGTCATAATTACAAGCGAGAGCCAAATGATTCTCTCTCTCTCTCGTTTACCTCTTGGTTCGGCGGAACATGTTGCTATCCAGGACGGCCGGTTGGCAGTTGCACACGCGGCGATGAGAGTGACAGCGGCAGCCGAGTGTGTCAACACACACTTAAACAACATTCACAGAGAGCAGCCGACTACGCCATGACACATCACGTCCTCCCTCACACATGCTCCGGGTTCGTCTGAGTGCGTGAGGCTGACTGACGGAGACAGAGAGAGAGAGAGAGAGAGAGAGAGAAGGTGGCCCTCAAGGGTAATGTGCCAAGCCAGGAAGTAAAGACAGCAAGATCGAGAGCGAGAGCGAGAGAGAGAGCGTGAGCGAGCGAGGGAGGGAGGACTGTCAGCATGTGTGTGTGGCCATTAAAAGCCTATAAGAGCTCAGGGCTCAGGACTGCGTCGCTGGTAATGGAAATCTGAATGTCACATGGGAGGGATAAATAGAAAGAGAGGAAAGGATTATGTTGATCTTGTTCATAAAATATAGCACTGGTTATTTAGACCCTTAAACATGGACGCTCAGATCGGATTGGTCCATTTTATTGTTGCACAAGATATTTTTAGTCTTTTAATGATATCTTAATATGTATGTATCTGAACTGAAATGTCTTAAATAATAATACATAGATAATAATGATATTATTACAATTAAAATAAGTGTTTTCTGTTTGAATATATTTTAAAATGTAATTTATTCCTGTGATGCAAAGCTGAATTTTCAGCAGCATTACTCCAGTCAAATATATTTATACATGTATTTATTATAATAAAGATATATAAACAAAGAAGGAAAATGTAATGTTCATTGTTTTATTGTATGTTGCTATTATTCCTTCAATAAAAAAATAAAAATAAAGATATATAAAGTCCTGCACCAATTTATATAGTAACAAATGTTTCACATCTGCGTTGATTCAGTTCATGTGATTAAAATACAATAAGTTATCTGCATAATAGTGTGTCGATTCCTTATTTTTTTAATAATAAAAAAGTAAATATATGTAAACATATTAATTTTAAAATATATTAAGACATTTAAAAAAAAATTGTATTATAGTATATAATAATTTACAGGATTCTGTATTTATATTTTTCATTAAATATTTTAATTTAAGAAAAATTCCACAAAAAGATAAAGATGTGTGGACATTTTTGAAAGGACATGCACAATTAGTCAGTGTGAATTGATTCATGCAGATGAAATTAACTTTACAGTTCTAATGTAATCTTCACTACCTAAGTTTAAATCAGACGGGTCAAAAGAAGAGAGAAGCACATTATATTATTGGCTTCATATGCAGAGATCACACCACAGGGTTTAGGGACGCTTATACTTGGATGCTTGCATCCGATTGGTCGATTACATTGTGATGTGGCTACAGAGCCCCACCCATCTCTCTCTGTATGCCAGGCTATATAAGAACTGACATCATCTCTGTGCCCTAGATAGCTCACCACAATAAACCTAGTCTGAACCTTCGAATCGCGTCATATCTGAGTCGGGAGGGTCTGTTGGGACTGGGAGGGCCGCCGTCTCCCAAAGCACACTCACTCAGCTGCACACAGACCCAGACACACATTAAAAGCTGCTCATTTCAATAATAAATGATCTGGATGGAGGGAGGACTGTCAGCATGTGTGTGTGGCCATTAAAAGCCTATAAGAGCTCAGGGCTCAGGACTGCGTCGCTGGTAATGGAAATCTGAATGTCACATGGGAGGGATAAATAGAAAGAGAGGAAAGGATTATGTTGATCTTGTTCATAAAATATAGCACTGGTTATTTAGACCCTTAAACATGGACGCTCAGATCGGATTGGTCCATTTTATTGTTGCACAAGATATTTTTAGTCTTTTAATGATATCTTAATATGTATGTATCTGAACTGAAATGTCTTAAATAATAATACATAGATAATAATGATATTATTACAATTAAAATAAGTGTTTTCTGTTTGAATATATTTTAAAATGTAATTTATTCCTGTGATGCAAAGCTGAATTTTCAGCAGCATTACTCCAGTCTTCAGTGTTATGCTGATTTTCTGCTCTGGTGTTATTATTATTATCTTAATATTTATGTATCAGCACCGAAATGTCTTAAACAATTTTTCCCCCCAGAAAACCGTCATTTTGACCAAATATAGTAGAATCAAGTGAATATAGTAGAAATCGGATTAAACATAAGGACGTTTTGTTTTGCACACCGTTTAGAACAGAGAAAAAATATATATTTTAAAAAAGTATGAATACATAATTTTTTTAATAAATAATATATTTAAAATATCATTAAAAATAAGTATAATAAGAAATAATAATGTATAAAGGAAATCTTTATTTAGATTTTGCTTTAATCATTTTCATATAAGAAAAAATCCACAAAAAGATAAAGATTTGTGAAAATATTTGAAAAATAATGCAAAAAGAATCACTAAAAGGAGTTTTAATTAAACTCGGTGACAGTCTAAATTGTCTTAATTGTCTAATAATTGTCTAATAAAAAAGTAATATTAATAATGATGATGATGATTTTTTTTCTTCAGAAGAAATGGGAGGGCCGCCGTCTCCCAAAGCACACTCACTCAGCTGCACACAGACCCAGACACACATTAAAAGCTGCTCATTTCAATAATAAATGATCTGGATGGTGGAAAGAGAGATGAAATATAGATGAGAGAGAGAGATGCAGATGAGCTTTTAGGAGTTACCGGGTCAAATTCATAGAAGGAAAAATATGACCTGGAATAATTGATGGAGGGAGGACGTGTGTGATCTGCCCAGTCTCACAATGGAAACGTCACACTAGTGCTGCATGGACAATATAGCTTAAAAAATAAAAATAAAAATTTTCCTGCCTCATATGTGATATATAAAGATGAAATGTAATAGATAGATAGATAACCAAAAATTAAGTAGGCCTACTTGTAATCAGATTAATACATTTTAAAATACTCATAATCAGACCACAGTTACTTTTTTATTGATTACATGATTACACCTTATTCACGCAATAAAATATTAATTATGAAAAATAAAATAAATTATAATTTATTCATAATACATGCACTTTATGTTGTTAATAACAACAAATGTTATGTATTTTCTTTCTCTTTGTATTTCTATCAGTATGGTACAAGATTATCCTATCAATGTGACAAACGAGTTAGGTCAATAGTAATCTAAAAGTAATCAAAAAGTAGTCTGATTATATTACCTAAAATATGTAATGTAACGGATTACATTACTAACTACAATTTTTGTCATGTAATTTGGAATCAGTTAACAGACTGCAATTTGTAAGTAATCTATCCAGCTCTATGTTTGTATATTTAATATTTAATAATTAAATTAAAAGTCAATAATAAAATGGCAATTTTATTAAAAACATCCAAAGATAACAAAGACAACTAAAAACATTGGTAAAATGGTTGTGTAGGTTTGTGGATGTAAGACGTTCTGAAAGTCATGGCGGTCCTGACAGCGGTGAGACCGTATCCTGATTATAGCAGGCACGGTTCAGCAGTCCTGGAAATATCATATTGATCGTCTGCTGATTAATCTACTGTATCAGCCCAATCAAACAGCGTGACCCACACCGAGCACAAAAGACCCATCCGTTATTAGCTGCCATAAGCTGCCTACAAAAACCCTTCCACATTTCCTTGTCTCTTCACAAACCTCCTAAGAGAGCTTTATTCATACACACATTTGAGCACCTGTATTGTGTGTGTCAGTCGGTGGAGAGGCTCTTTATAGCAGGTATGTCAATGCTAATGGTGGTGGCACTGTCCACAATAGAGCCCATTACAAACAACAGCCATTCGGATCTGATCAGCAAACAAAAAGCCAAAACTCTCACAGGCGCTAACAAAACCCACACACTCACACACTCTTTGACACTAAATGTGTGAAATGGAGGTGTTGTGGTGCTATATATAGGCAATAAACAGGCAGAAGATCACAAGTGTTCAGTATGGACAGGCATAGAGATGCAGAGGAAACTCATCCAGGGAGTCTCTCACGCCAGAGAAGGGTTCAGCACCAAGGCCAGTGCTTCATTCATTATCTGTACAGCTCAAACTCTACAGTACTGGCTCTCAACTGATTTTGCTTCAGAACAGGATTTCACATTGGACAGCAACACAGTGCTAAAATGGCATATTGTTCAAAAGTTAACAAAAATGTCCTTCAGATACATTTCTGCATTCCTGCATCGCTGCATCACTGCACAAGTGTATCACCGCGTCCCTGCATCACTGCACTACTGTATCACTGCTTTCTTGCATCATTGCATTAGTGTATCACTGCGTTCCTGCATCACTGCACTACTGTATCGCTGCTTTCTTGCATCATTGCATTAGTGTATCACTGCGTTCCTGCATCACTGCACTACTGTATCGCTGCTTTCTTGCATCTTTGCATTAGTGTATCACTGCGTCCCTGCATTACTGCATTAGTGTATCACTGCGTCCCTGCATCACTGCATTAGTGTATCACTGCATCCCTGCATCATTGCATTAGTGTATCACTGCGTCCCTGCATCACTGCATTAGTGTATCACTGCGTCCCTGCATCACTGCATTAGTGTATCACTGTGTCCCTGCATCACTGCACTACTGTATCGCTGCTTTCTTGCATCATTGCATTAGTGTATCACTGCGTTCCTGCATCACTGCACTACTGTATCGCTGCTTTCTTGCATCATTGCATTAGTGTATCACTGCATCCCTGCATCACTGCACTACTGTATCGCTGCTTCCTTGCATCATTGCATTAGTGTATCACTGCGTTCCTGCATCACTGCACTACTGTTTCGCTGCTTTCTTGCATCACTGCAGTAGTGTATCACTGCGTCCCTGCATCACTGCATTAGTGTATCACTGCGTTCCTGCATCACTGCACTACTAGGAAAAATATGACCTGGAATAATTGATGGAGGGAGGACGTGTGTGATCTGCCCAGTCTCACAATGGAAACGTCACACTAGTGCTGCATGGACAATATAGCTTAAAAAATAAAAATAAAAATTTTCCTGCCTCATATGTGATATATAAAGATGAAATGTAATAGATAGATAGATAACCAAAAATTAAGTAGGCCTACTTGTAATCAGATTAATACATTTTAAAATACTCATAATCAGACCACAGTTACTTTTTTATTGATTACATGATTACACCTTATTCACGCAATAAAATATTAATTATGAAAAATAAAATAAATTATAATTTATTCATAATACATGCACTTTATGTTGTTAATAACAACAAATGTTATGTATTTTCTTTCTCTTTGTATTTCTATCAGTATGGTACAAGATTATCCTATCAATGTGACAAACGAGTTAGGTCAATAGTAATCTAAAAGTAATCAAAAAGTAGTCTGATTATATTACCTAAAATATGTAATGTAACGGATTACATTACTAACTACAATTTTTGTCATGTAATTTGGAATCAGTTAACAGACTGCAATTTGTAAGTAATCTATCCAGCTCTATGTTTGTATATTTAATATTTAATAATTAAATTAAAAGTCAATAATAAAATGGCAATTTTATTAAAAACATCCAAAGATAACAAAGACAACTAAAAACATTGGTAAAATGGTTGTGTAGGTTTGTGGATGTAAGACGTTCTGAAAGTCATGGCGGTCCTGACAGCGGTGAGACCGTATCCTGATTATAGCAGGCACGGTTCAGCAGTCCTGGAAATATCATATTGATCGTCTGCTGATTAATCTACTGTATCAGCCCAATCAAACAGCGTGACCCACACCGAGCACAAAAGACCCATCCGTTATTAGCTGCCATAAGCTGCCTACAAAAACCCTTCCACATTTCCTTGTCTCTTCACAAACCTCCTAAGAGAGCTTTATTCATACACACATTTGAGCACCTGTATTGTGTGTGTCAGTCGGTGGAGAGGCTCTTTATAGCAGGTATGTCAATGCTAATGGTGGTGGCACTGTCCACAATAGAGCCCATTACAAACAACAGCCATTCGGATCTGATCAGCAAACAAAAAGCCAAAACTCTCACAGGCGCTAACAAAACCCACACACTCACACACTCTTTGACACTAAATGTGTGAAATGGAGGTGTTGTGGTGCTATATATAGGCAATAAACAGGCAGAAGATCACAAGTGTTCAGTATGGACAGGCATAGAGATGCAGAGGAAACTCATCCAGGGAGTCTCTCACGCCAGAGAAGGGTTCAGCACCAAGGCCAGTGCTTCATTCATTATCTGTACAGCTCAAACTCTACAGTACTGGCTCTCAACTGATTTTGCTTCAGAACAGGATTTCACATTGGACAGCAACACAGTGCTAAAATGGCATATTGTTCAAAAGTTAACAAAAATGTCCTTCAGATACATTTCTGCATTCCTGCATCACTGCATCACTGCATTAGTGTATCACTGTGTCCCTGCATCACTGCACTACTGTATCGCTGCTTTCTTGCATCATTGCATTAGTGTATCACTGCGTTCCTGCATCACTGCACTACTGTATCGCTGCTTTCTTGCACCATTTCATTAGTGTTATCACTGTGTCCCTGCATCACTGCACAAGTGTATCACTGCGTCCCTGCATCACTGCACTACTGTACAGCATTGCTGCTTTCTTGCATCACTGCATTAGTGTATCACTGCATTCATGCATCACTACACTACTGTATCGCTGCTTTCTTGCATCACTGTATTAATGTATCACTGCGTCCCTGCATCACTGCACTACTGTATCGCTGCTTTCTTGCATCACTGTATTAATGTATCACTGCGTCCCTGCATCACTGCACTACTGTATCGCTCTGCGTCCCTGCATCACTGCATTAGTGTATCACTGCGCCCCTGCATCACTGCATTAGTGTATCGCTGCGCCCCTGCATCGCTGCACTAGAGTATCACTGCATCATTGCACTAGTGTATTGCTATATCTCTGCATCACTGCACTGGCATAAGTTGTATCCCTGCATTGCTGCACTACTGTATTGCTAGATTCCTGCACTGATGTATCACTGCATTTCTGCATTGCTGCACTAAAGTAATACTGCATTCTTGCATTACTGCACTAGTGTATTGTTACTTTCCTGCACTAAAGTATTATTGTGTTCCTGCATTGCTGCACTAAAGTATTACTGTGACCTTGCATTACTGCACTAGTGTACAGCTGCATTCCTGCATTGCTGCACTTACAGTAAGTATTACTGCGATCCTGCATTACTGCAGCAATGTATCACTGCATTCCTGCATTGTTGTAATGATGTATCGTTGTGCTCCTGCATTGCTGAACTGAAGTATTCCTGCATTACTGCACCACATACTGTTGCACTGTAGCATCACTGCACTGAAGTATTACTGCATTCCTGCATTACAGTATAACTTCCTGCACTCTTGAACTACTGAATTACTTTACATCTACAATATTGCCCTACTTCACCATAGCAGCAACGTATTACTGTGACCCTGCATCTCTTGTGATGCTGCCAAAAAAAAAATTTCTCCATTTACATATCACTTTCAGTGTTGCAAGACCAGTCTCAGATTTCCAACTTTAGCCCCTCATCAAGTCATTTCAATGTTGACAGGCATAGTGAAATATGGACACAAAGTCTGAGGTTGTTTGTTTCAGATTGAGTTTGGGAAAAATGCTTTTATTCAGTACCACATTAATCTAGTTCCCAACAAAAAAAAAGTCCACAGACAACATTTGGACAAACAAATGCAGAATTAAATCAGGTAAAGTGGATTTGCTACACTCACCCACTGCTCTTCCTGGGCAAGGGAAGATCCTTCTGGAAAAGAGAGATAGAAACGATAGACTGAGTGATTATATTACAGAGTGTAAAATGATACCATCAATAACTGCTCAATATCAGTTTGCTTCAGGACATAAATATCTTGATGAAACCAAACTGGAATAATCTTATGCCAGCTGACATTCATTATGACCCATAATGCTCTTCAGATCTCTGAGAGGGAGGACAGCACTTAGGGGAGAACAATCCTCAAAACATTAAACTGGCCAATTACAGAAACAAGGTCACTGGAGAGAGCGAGCGAGAGCGAGCGTACATGTTAGATAGCGTGAAAGAGGCCATGCTGGTGCATGTGATGGTACACTAAGGGCTTCAGTCGGGGGGAAATGACTTCACCCACTGTGACTCACTTTGATGACATTGTGTGTGACAAGGACTTCCCTGCCAGCATGACTTGGCGCCACTGAGCAACTAATGAAGGATTAAGTGGACAAATAGTCTGTGGCCGCTGTGTGTGTGTGTGTGTGTGTATGCTGTGTTCTACACTTCATAGACACTTTAATTTTGAATTTATAACCATAATGGTAAAAAAAGACCAATAGGATATGAGCCTTTGAGTCCTATAAGACTCTAATAATACTTATACTGTAAGTATTATAGTTCTATAGATTTATTATATAGTATTATAGACAGACAGACAGATAGATAGATAGATAGATAGATAGATAGATAGGAAGAGTAAATAGGTGGAAGAACAAATAAGAGGAAATAGAAAGATGAATAGAAAGGATGCAGCAGCTGACAAATGAGGCCAATGAGACAATGAGGGGGAAGCAGGTCAATTCATTACATAAGAAAAAAGACTGAACCCTTCAAAGGCCTCTGTGGATGGATGTCTCGCTTATACAAACCAGTCTCTATTTTCATTTTAACAAGATTTTACATCTTCTGAGAGAAATGTGAGAGATGGCAGTGCAAAATTTGCTAGGGAGTTTAGGGTGGTTGCCACAGCATTGCTATGCAGTTGCTATAGTGTTCTAGGTGGTTGCTAGGTGGTTTCTTACTGTCCCAAGTCCAAAGAGCTCACCTCTAAGTTTGATATTGTTGCCTCTTGACATTTCTTTAGGTCCATCCTAGACTACATGACTTTTTGCCTGCTGCACAGGTGAAAAGTAAATTATCTTGCCTATAAAAATAATAGCTCATCTCTCCTCTATACAGGCATCTAATGATCACACCATTATATTACACACTGTATGATTTTCTTTATTTTTCCCACCAGATGGTACCCATCTGCCTTCCATTGAATTTTTTTAATACCTTTGCAGTGTATTTATTAATACAGCAATTTGTATTATTTTATATAAGAAAAAAGTGGATAATTTAGAGGTTGTCTATTACCATGAGAGGCATTTATAGATGTTGTCTAGCACCATGAAAACCCTTCAAAATACTACAGCTGAGGATCACAAGTGAGGAATGGCAGAGGGTTAATAATCAGGGTTAGAGTTTCTCTGAAACACCTGACCGTGCACATGACCTAAAAATAATGAAAACCACCCCAAACTGGGCTCTGATTTCCATTTCAAGACTTTATCTCTTAGACAAAATCTTAAAGTTGTGCCATTCTCTTCACATCTTTTTGCTCCTCTCTGCAGGGAGTGAGAGAACAGGAAAAAGAAGCTGCAGCCGCACTTCATTTACATTTTCATGTAGTTCCGTTCTCCTCTTTGAACTCTATTCTAGGAACAGTGAGAGAAAAAAAGCGAAGAGATTCTCTGCTGTGCTGATCCTGCAATATCTTAATTATTAATTCATTAGAACACAGTTTTCTGCACCTTGTTTGGATGTTTAGGTCAAAGGTCAGGGTTGAAAAGGGATCTTCGCTAAGGCCATCTTCTCCCACTGTTTCAGTATCTTTATCAAAGGCTGAAGTGACATTTGATATTTTAACTCAATCTCGGACGGTAACTACCCACATTTAAACTACACACCAATCCCTAGTGGCTTTCAACCAGTAATCTTCCAGTTATCCGCTGCAGTACTGAATAGCGATTGATTAGCGATTTGAAATGACCTAGCATAACTGCAACAGATGCTAACACTAACACAAACTCTAATAAAAAAAAAAAACAGTCAATTTTATGATGTGATAACATCCCAATACTGCTGTACGTGCATACTTGAGTCAAATAAGTATGCATATTGGGATGCAACCACCTTCCCAAGGCTGTGTTTCTTTTATGCCCAATGGAGTGGCTACAAACTGAATCAATATAAGACGCAGAAAGTAACTTATCCATTGCATGCACTTGACATAATGGCAAAAGGCAATATTGACAAACACCGGGCTCATTAAGTCTGTGAACTTCCAGACCGGTGATGAATAACATCCAGCCTACAGCTGAGACTAATGAAACAGACTGGGCTCCGCGCCCAGAGGAGAGAAAGCCCTATCGTTCCAACTGGAGATCAAACGAGGGACGGAAAAGAGGAATGAGGGTAATAACAGAGTCGCCACACTGCCAGACTAGGCTACGCCAGAGAGTATTTACTAAATCACTTTTTCAAACTTTTAGCAGCCAGAATATAATACAAAAAGATACATCACATACCTACATATAAAGATGAGACACTTTCTGATAATTCTTTTATGCTTTGTTTTTAAAATAAGATCCAAATAGCTACATAAATGGCATCCCTTAAGTCAACTTAATGCTGTTGTTTAGTAATGGAAGAATATAAATGTAACATTACATAATTACATGACTCACGATTAATTTGAGTGAAACTCAACACTGTCAAATCAACACTGTCAATTAATCGATTCAAAACTCTAACCAAACGATTCATTTGAGTCGAGATTTTGTGTTTTAGTAAAAATACACTACTGGCCATAATCTACTGTTTATTACCATTCCTTACGATCATTGGTTGTGTACACAAAAATATTAAGCAGCACAACTGTTTTCAACATTGATAATAATAACAAATGTTTCTTGAGCAGCAAATCAGCATATTAGAATGATTTCTGAAGGATCATGTGACACCGAAGACTGAAGTAATGATGCTGAAAATTTTAAAATGAATTCAAACAGAAAAATGTCATTTTAAATTGTAATAATATTTCACAAATTACTATTTTTACTATATTTATGATCATAAAAAGGCATTTGTGAGCATAAGACTTTTGAAGAGTAGTGTAAATCTAGGAATTGCTGTTTTTTTTACATCAGTGCATATAAAAGAAATTAATACAATAAAAATTAGTGCTGTCAAACGATTAATCGCGATGAATCGCATCCAAAATAAAAGTTTTTGTTTACATTATATATGTACGTGTACTGAGTATATTTATTATGTATATGTAAATACACACACATACAGTATATATTTAGAAAATATTTACATGTTTATACATTTATATATTCATATTCTTATATTATATTATATAAATATATTTAATATATAAACATAACATATTTTTCTTAAATATATACATGCATGTGTTTGTATTTATATATACATAATAAATATACACACATATATTATGTAAGCAAAACCTTTATTTTGGATGCGATTAATCGCGATCAATCGTTTGACAGCACTATTAAAACTATACTTTTCATTTAGTGACAAAACAATGTGGGAAACATGCATTTATTACTTTTTAACTAGATTTTACTATATTATATTTGAGGAGTTCATTTGCAAAAACAGATAACTGTTTTTAACCATTTTCAAAAATCATGTTTTTTCATTGTGAATTCCAATTCCTCTCAATCAAACTGCAGTTGGGTTATTTTGATTAGGTTAAGAAATAACTTAAAAATGCAGCTAACTGACAATAAAACACAATCAAAACATGATAACATAATAAAAAAAACAGGATTTTTGAAAATAAAAAAAACGGAGTTATCTGTTTTTGCAAATAAACTCTTCATTTCTTGCATTTATATAAACATCACATTATATTGAGAGATATATTGAATATCATCAAAAGGCTGAAAAATATCATGATAATTTTTATTGCCCAGCCCTACTTTATATACACATACGTACACTCTATGATATTTATTCCCAAGGCTGTATGCTGTAAGGCTCCCATTAACTTCCTAATGGGGTTTGAAGAGCAAACTGTGTTTGTCCCAGGAAAATCACTTTCCCTAAAGCCCATCTCAATATCCAGCACAGGAGGCTCTGATAGCTTGATGGTATGGACTTGAATGTGTGTGGAAGAGGTGTGTGTATCTGTTTCTGTAAGCATTTCCTGTAAGCCTATGCCTCGGTAAGCATTTATAAGAATCAAAGTGGTTGCTAGTGAAATCTATGCGTCCTGTATGTACACACACACACACAGGCGCCGATCCGAGCGTTTACTACCTGACTGTGGGTTTTATAGCTTTGATGCACCTTTACATAATAAAGCTGCATCCAATCGTTAAGCTGCCTTCCCAGAATTCCCGAGGGGTCAATTCCCAAATGGGCAGGTTTCTCAGAAGTGCTCCCTAAAACCAAGCCTTAAGTTGCTCAAAACTCCCTGGCATCCCTGAAAGCAACCACTAATTTGTGGTCTACATTTAATCTCCCATAATGCTTCGCAGGCTGAAAGCCATTGCAACTTCGCATCTCATAGATCCAGATGGCTTTTTGGCAGAAAGCAGAGCTACAAACCTGGATAAGCGCCTCGTGAGGTATAGATCCTGAATATGAGAGTGAAATTATGTTAATGTTTTCATTAGGTCTAAAGAGAACTTTTTAAATGTTCGTATTTTTATCATATAATATTTTACCCTGAGGTTCAATTATAATTTTAGTGTTTTTTTGCAGGAAAAGCCATTGCTAAACAGTAATTTAGTTTCCCAATTTCCATTCCATTCCATTTCCAACCTACTTTTAGAATTAAACATTGCTGTGCATTTAAGACTTCTATGTAAATGTCCTCTTTTGCTGCATTTAAACATGAGCTGCAGGTTTTCTGTCGAGTTTAATGTAGTTTTTCAATAACAGCCTCTTTGTGAAAACTGAATTAATCTCTGACATTCATAAAAAATGTACTAAAATTAAATAATCGAAAATAATTTGAAACCTTGTTTAAAAAAAAAAAAAAAATCAAGCCACTCATATTTAAAGATCTGCAGAGTGTCAGGTGCTACACACAGCTAATAACACTGTGACTGAACAGGCCAGGTTTCTGAACACCAAATACGTGTTCAATGCGTTAAAATGTCAAACGTTGCAGGAGAATATAACGAAACAAGCCATTTTTACAGCTTAGTTTCAATAATGCTCTTTTTTTCTCAGAGGAGGAAGTTTTGAGTTTTGAAAGGTACTGTATGTTAACAATACAATGAACTCTACTATCACAAAAGGGATCAAGGAATGAATTATTCCTCATTGAAATGACTCATTTCATTTTACAAGTAATAACAATACTGAGCCATTTTCGCTGAAATGCATTATAATGCTTGGAGTATAATGAAATACATAATGTTACGCTCTGAATTTTAGTTACAGATTATAAAAAGTTACTGTCAATATGAGCAGCTAATACTGTTGACCAGCACTTCAGGCTAAAGTACAAACACTAAATTCTCTCATTTTCCAGTAAAGGAGCTGAAAGGTGCTGACCTTTTTGCAAAATGTCTAGCTGTCTGGGGTGGAGTGCAGCGGCGCTCTGAAACCCAGATCAGCTGGGGCTTGAAAATGGCTTGTTTATTTTCAGCAATGAAAGAGGGGAAGTGAAAGTAAGTACGCACATATTTTGTTTTGACTTCATATAACAGCAGATGGTTTCCGCACTGTACCAACAATAATACGACAACTCAAAACCTCTTTTATGTTTTTTTTATGTTTATGTTGCTCTGGGCAAGAACTGGAGATGAAAACAATAACTCCCAAACCACAAAGCAAATATGAACTCCTGTGTGTATGCTGGGACTAGTGAGTAACTGACAATGAAAACAAATCTAATCTAACTATTATGGTTTAGATAACACTTCACATTTACATTCTGTTGGGCAAAGAACTAGTGTTAAGAAAAGTTTTAAGTGTTAATCAATTAAACTATACCAGCTAGTTTATTTATTTATTTTTAATCAAAGTTTTCATGCAGGAGTTTTACTTACAAAGACTTTAAGTGCACTAAAAAGTGAACTAAGTAAAAAAAAATAGCCTAGTTCAATTTGCATTCACACTGTGCCTAAAAAGTAGATTCAGGTATTTTTTGGTGCACTTTACATCCACACTGCCATTTTACTCCTTGTAGGATTAACTCTTATACTATTTTGCTTTTTAAGCTTAAAAAGCTCCATTCCCTATTCATTGGAAAGGCACTGATTTAAAATACATTTTAATCCGTTTTGCCAATTTAAATAACACGCCCTCTCCAGAACCCCGCCCTCCGAAGGCGCGCCAGCCAATCCGATGTCAGCAAACCTGACCGCGCCAAATGATTGACAGGCCGATGGCGTTTCTGATTGGTTCCTCGATTAGATAGCTGTGATTTCTCAGAATATCGATTTCAGTCAACATCAGGTATGATGAGAGACATTTTATATGGGATGTTAAAATGTCATCGCATGCAAATCTGTAACGTAATCAAGTTTGTAAACTAAAATTATACAAAACGGAATCTCACCTGCATCCTCCGCCGGCGGATGATACCGGAGTCATCCATGGCATCGCTCATCTCGTCGTGTCAGTCTAAAAAAAAACCTTCACCGATCACATCCGAGTCCACGTGGTGACAGACGCCTACAGCTGACGTTCAAAAGTTTCTCCCCTTTGCATTTCCCTCCTCAGGTAACGTTAGAGAAGACCATGGGCGTTGCAAAGCGATGCGCGAGACACATAAACAAACACCCGGCTGATTGAAAGTGCACCAGATAACTGTTTAAAATAAACCGGAATATCGTTTTATAATGATTAAAACGCTCCGCTTTCAGCGAGCAGGGTCAAAGTGCCCGGTTTTTACGGTCAGAAAACGAGTAAAAGATTCATCTCGAGTGATCTTGATCACGAGCTTTCGGAGAGCGTTCCTTTTGGACATCTGGAGCACTAACGAGACTAATAGACCACAGTGTGTCCCCCAGAGGACATCGCCATCATATCATATTCGCTGGCAGCTGGAGCAGTAATGGCTTCTTTTATGTGAAATGCATCCTGCTCTTATTGGCGCCGTGAGCTTCTTTCTGAATGAAGTACAGTAACCATCCCTTCCTGTGCTGCACTGATGAGTGCGCGTCAAATCTGCACTAGCTACTACCGCCTCTGCTGCTGAGGGATCCACACACACTGTGTACTAGCCTGGAGAATACATACTAGTGGTGTGTGTGTGTAATGTAGCTTCTCACGCTGAGGGAGAAGCACGTTAACCCTTTGAGCTCTGAGCTGGAGTAAACCTATGTAGGTGGCGCCTACATAGTGAATCTCACTAACCAGTGCAGAGCCAGTGCTGGGGATTCTGGGATTCGGGAACAGTTTATTAAAAAAACTAAAACGAATTGAGAACAGGTCTAGGTCGTCTTTAAAAAAAACAAAAACAAATCCATTGTATTATGTATAAAATATGTTTAATATGCAAGTATACATTTTTATTAGTTATAGTAAAAAAAATATATATATTTTTTTATTTGTATTATATTGATTTTTTTTAGTAATGTATTTATTTAAAATACCTTCATTGTGCCTCGGTCACATTTAATACATATTTTTAATGTAGATGATTATATTTGTTATATATTGCAATATATTGAATAAAAATAGTTTTTTTTCCTTTTCATTTCGTTATGTACTACAATAACTAAAACTGAAATAAATTGAATAAAAAAGTACAGAATAATGCAAACTAGAAAAAAGAGTGATGGATACATTCAAAGCATTTGTTAAGAGCATAAGGCCCATCTGAATGACTGACTGTGTGTGTCCATGTGGGTGTGTGTGAGTGGAAATATTAGACTTCCCCCAAGGAGTGGGTTCCTCGTTTAGTTTAGATGAAATCTGTTACCTATTTCACTGAGAGACAATATGTTCCTTTGAACAGTGTTGAGGGGGATTGTCCACCTGACAATGACAACAGAGTCAAACTAAATGGTAGAGCGTGCCGTATCCTAGAAACATCTCAGACACAGAAATGAGTAAAGTCCATTATGACATCATAGTGCAACATTTAAACAACCACACTGATATTTTTTATATTATACTTAAAGAAAACGATGCCTATTTCAAATATATAAATATTTATATTTAACATGTATATGAAATATATCATATGTAAATAATTTAAAATAATTATACATTTTCTTATTAATTATATACACATTAATATATTAAGTCAAATGAAATGCATTTCATTGTGATGTTTTAATTTTTATATTAATTGATATTAATAATTAAGCCCCCCAAACACACAAAATTCTTACTTGTGTAATGCATATGGTATAGAGATATTGTATTTTTTTTCTAGTTTGCATTATATGTATAAAAAAATGGAAACTAGAAACAATTTCTGTAGTGCAAATTAGAAAAAAGACAAAATATAAAAATAAAATACATCAAATCTAAACTGCCCAATTACATCACAGTAATGAGAATATGAGGAAATGAATGTTAATTTGTCAAGAAAACAATTACAATGCAAATAAACACATCTTAATGGTGATTATGGTGATTTTATTCTGTATATGTGTGTGTAGTTATATATGAGTGCTTGAATGAGTGTGATTAAGTGACAATTAGAATTTTATTTTTATTACCTAACGAGTACACATTTGCATAGACACAATAAGAAATTAATGCTGCAATAACGATACATAGTCACACACACTCTCTTGCATATGCGGTACTCTATAGGTGTAATGGTTTTTATACTGTACAAACTATTTCCTTACCCCAAACCTACCCCTCACAGAAACCTACTGACAATCTTTGAATTTCAAAAAACACCATTTAGTCGGTTTAAGCCTTTTGTTTTACGAGCGCACACACACACACACACACACACACACACACACAGTCAGTTCTTATCTGAATAGATGA
>NW_015635757.1:157496-162243 GCF_001515625.1 Sinocyclocheilus rhinocerous | reverse complement strand
AAAAAAAAAAAAAAATCAAGCCACTCATATTTAAAGATCTGCAGAGTGTCAGGTGCTACACACAGCTAATAACACTGTGACTGAACAGGCCAGGTTTCTGAACACCAAATACGTGTTCAATGCGTTAAAATGTCAAACGTTGCAGGAGAATATAACGAAACAAGCCATTTTTACAGCTTAGTTTCAATAATGCTCTTTTTTTCTCAGAGGAGGAAGTTTTGAGTTTTGAAAGGTACTGTATGTTAACAATACAATGAACTCTACTATCACAAAAGGGATCAAGGAATGAATTATTCCTCATTGAAATGACTCATTTCATTTTACAAGTAATAACAATACTGAGCCATTTTCGCTGAAATGCATTATAATGCTTGGAGTATAATGAAATACATAATGTTACGCTCTGAATTTTAGTTACAGATTATAAAAAGTTACTGTCAATATGAGCAGCTAATACTGTTGACCAGCACTTCAGGCTAAAGTACAAACACTAAATTCTCTCATTTTCCAGTAAAGGAGCTGAAAGGTGCTGACCTTTTTGCAAAATGTCTAGCTGTCTGGGGTGGAGTGCAGCGGCGCTCTGAAACCCAGATCAGCTGGGGCTTGAAAATGGCTTGTTTATTTTCAGCAATGAAAGAGGGGAAGTGAAAGTAAGTACGCACATATTTTGTTTTGACTTCATATAACAGCAGATGGTTTCCGCACTGTACCAACAATAATACGACAACTCAAAACCTCTTTTATGTTTTTTTTATGTTTATGTTGCTCTGGGCAAGAACTGGAGATGAAAACAATAACTCCCAAACCACAAAGCAAATATGAACTCCTGTGTGTATGCTGGGACTAGTGAGTAACTGACAATGAAAACAAATCTAATCTAACTATTATGGTTTAGATAACACTTCACATTTACATTCTGTTGGGCAAAGAACTAGTGTTAAGAAAAGTTTTAAGTGTTAATCAATTAAACTATACCAGCTAGTTTATTTATTTATTTTTAATCAAAGTTTTCATGCAGGAGTTTTACTTACAAAGACTTTAAGTGCACTAAAAAGTGAACTAAGTAAAAAAAAATAGCCTAGTTCAATTTGCATTCACACTGTGCCTAAAAAGTAGATTCAGGTATTTTTTGGTGCACTTTACATCCACACTGCCATTTTACTCCTTGTAGGATTAACTCTTATACTATTTTGCTTTTTAAGCTTAAAAAGCTCCATTCCCTATTCATTGGAAAGGCACTGATTTAAAATACATTTTAATCCGTTTTGCCAATTTAAATAACACGCCCTCTCCAGAACCCCGCCCTCCGAAGGCGCGCCAGCCAATCCGATGTCAGCAAACCTGACCGCGCCAAATGATTGACAGGCCGATGGCGTTTCTGATTGGTTCCTCGATTAGATAGCTGTGATTTCTCAGAATATCGATTTCAGTCAACATCAGGTATGATGAGAGACATTTTATATGGGATGTTAAAATGTCATCGCATGCAAATCTGTAACGTAATCAAGTTTGTAAACTAAAATTATACAAAACGGAATCTCACCTGCATCCTCCGCCGGCGGATGATACCGGAGTCATCCATGGCATCGCTCATCTCGTCGTGTCAGTCTAAAAAAAAACCTTCACCGATCACATCCGAGTCCACGTGGTGACAGACGCCTACAGCTGACGTTCAAAAGTTTCTCCCCTTTGCATTTCCCTCCTCAGGTAACGTTAGAGAAGACCATGGGCGTTGCAAAGCGATGCGCGAGACACATAAACAAACACCCGGCTGATTGAAAGTGCACCAGATAACTGTTTAAAATAAACCGGAATATCGTTTTATAATGATTAAAACGCTCCGATTTCAGCGAGCAGGGTCAAAGTGCCCGGTTTTTACTGTCAGAAAACGAGTAAAAGATTCATCTCGAGTGATCTTGATCACGAGCTTTCGAAGAGCGGTCCTTTTGGACATCTGGAGAACTAACGAGACTAATAGACCACAGTGTGTCCCCCAGAGGACATCGCCATCATATCATATTCGCTGGCAGCTGGAGCAGTAATGGCTTCTTTTATGTGAAATGCATCCTGCTCTTATTGGCGCCGTGAGCTTCTTTCTGAATGAAGTACAGTAACCATCCCTTCCTGTGCTGCACTGATGAGTGCGCGTCAAATCTGCACTAGCTACTACCGCCTCTGCTGCTGAGGGATCCACACACACTGTGTACTAGCCTGGAGAATACATACGCGTGGTGTGTGTGTGTAATGTAGCTTCTCGCTCTGAGGGAGAAGCACGTTAACCCCTTGAGCTCTGAGCTGGAGTAAACCTATGTAGGTGGCGCCTACATAGTGAATCTCACTAACCAGTGCAGAGCCAGTGCTGGGGATTCTGGGATTCGGGAACAGTTTATTAAAAAAACTAAAACGAATTGAGAACAGGTCTAGGTCGTCTTTAAAAAAACAAAAAAAACAAATCCATTGTATTATGCATAAAATATGTTTAATATGCAAGTATACATTTTTATTAGTTATAGTAAAAAATATATATATATTTTTTTTAATTTGTATTATATTGATTTTTTTTAGTAATGTATTTATTTAAAATACCTTCATTGTGCCTCGGTCACATTTAATACATATTTTTAATGTAGATGATTATATTTGTTATATATTGCAATATATTGAATAAAAATAGTTTTTTTTCCTTTTCATTTCGTTATGTACTACAATAACTAAAACTGAAATAAATTGAATAAAAAAGTACAGAATAATGCAAACTAGAAAAAAGAGTGATGGATACATTCAAAGCATTTGTTAAGAGCATAAGGCCCATCTGAATGACTGACTGTGTGTGTCCATGTGGGTGTGTGTGAGTGGAAATATTAGACTTCCCCCAAGGAGTGGGTTCCTCGTTTAGTTTAGATGAAATCTGTTACCTATTTCACTGAGAGACAATATGTTCCTTTGAACAGTGTTGAGGGGGATTGTCCACCTGACAATGACAACAGAGTCAAACTAAATGGTAGAGCGTGCCGTATCCTAGAAACATCTCAGACACAGAAATGAGTAAAGTCCATTATGACATCATAGTGCAACATTTAAACAACCACACCGATATTTTTTATATTATACTTAAAGAAAACGATGCCTATTTCAAATATATAAATATTTATATTTAACATGTATATGAAATATATCATATGTAAATAATTTAAAATAATTATACATTTTCTTATTAATTATATACACATTAATATATTAAGTCAAATGAAATGCATTTCATTGTGATGTTTTAATTTTTATATTAATTGATATTAATAATTAAGCCCCCCAAACACACAAAATTCTTACTTGTGTAATGCATATGGTATAGAGATATTGTATTTTTTTTCTAGTTTGCATTATATGTATAAAAAAATGGAAACTAGAAACAATTTCTGTAGTGCAAATTATAAAAAAGACAAAATATAAAAATAAAATACATCAAATCTAAACTGCCCAATTACATCACAGTAATGAGAATATGAGGAAATGAATGTTAATTTGTCAAGAAAACAATTACAATGCAAATAAACACATCTTAATGGTGATTATGGTGATTTTATTCTGTATATGTGTGTGTAGTTATATATGAGTGCTTGAATGAGTGTGATTAAGTGACAATTAGAATTTTATTTTTATTACCTAACGAGTACACATTTGCATAGACACAATAAGAAATTAATGCTGCAATAACGATACATAGTCACACACACTCTCTTGCATATGCGGTACTCTATAGGTGTAATGGTTTTTATACTGTACAAACTATTTCCTTACCCCAAACCTACCCCTCACAGAAACCTACTGACAATCTTTGAATTTCAAAAAACACCATTTAGTCGGTTTAAGCCTTTTGTTTTACGAGCGCACACACACACACACACACACACACACACACACAGTCAGTTCTTATCTGAATAGATGACATGTCAATCCATTGTGTGAATTTGCTAGTGTTTCTGTTAACATTAAATGGCACACTGGCTCTCACACATTCTCTCACTTTTCACGCGCGCACACACACACACACACTCAAAAGCTGTAGGCAAGCAGAATGCAATCAGCCATACAAGAAAAGATGCACCCACGAGGAATCTCTAATCAAAAGCTTTGCTGCCGTAGAAACATGAGAGAAAGACAAACACCACAGCACACTACATCAAATCATCCACATACACTGAGAACACCACTAATCAATTTATAATGCCGTTTACCAGATTTTATATCAGCACCACTGCTTTATATAAAATAAGCTGGAAAGTGAAGTATGAAACAGGTGAAGACTGAACTCACACGGTTTTCAACTGGTGGGTTGCAACCCAAAAATGTGCTGCAGATCTGTTCTGATAGGGTCAGGGACAGTGGTGGAAAACAATGCTACATCCAAATAATAAAATGCATATTGTCATGCAAGGAAAGATAACAATTTTTACAATTTTCAATACAAGAGAAAACACAACAGTATTTTGGTGCAAATTTATCTGTCAAATTAGATACCAATGGACAAGTTGTGTCACATGCTTTTAGTAAGGTCCTTAAGACAAACAGAATTCTTATGAGGAAGAACATGTGTGCTGCAAAACAAAGCTTTAGACAATGTGTGTGTGCTGTGTGCGGTTAAAGCAAAATGATCAGTAATGAAGTTAAGTTCAGTAACATCTGGCAGAAAAACAAAAATTAAAGACTTTGCTGCACGTACACATGATTTAACAAGCACGCAAATCTG
>NW_015635757.1:154192-156175 GCF_001515625.1 Sinocyclocheilus rhinocerous | reverse complement strand
ATAAAGAATATCTCTTTGGTTTTGAGACTTTAGTCTTTGCAACTTTACAGATCTTCTTTATGCACCAAGAGCTTGTAACACTCCAAAGAGAAAGGAAAAAATGAAATCGCATCATATGACCCCTTTAACAAGCACGCAAATTTGGCTTACCATCAAGTGAAAGAATTAACATTGACATCTGTTGGTAGATAGTGGAAATGACACGTCTCAGGAAATATCCAGGGTGTTTTCACACGCAAGCTTTGATTAAAGGGGTCATATGATGCTATTTTAAAGATCATTATTTAGTGTATTTAGTGTAACAGAATATGTTGACATGCTTTAATGTTCAAAAAAACACATTATTTCTCAAATACTGTACATTATTGTAGATGTGGGGGCGTGTTAGAACGAGCCGTTTTAGGTAGGCGTGGTTGACTCTTAACTTTTATAAAGAATATCTCTTTGGATTTGAGACTTTAGTCTTTGCAACTTTACAGATCTTCTTTATGCACCAAGAGCTTGTAACACTCCACAAAGAGAAAGGAAAACTTGAAATCACATCATATGACCCCTTTAACCAAAAACCAACAAAACAAAACAAATCCCAATTAAAAAGAAACTACGTAAAACTTAACAAAGCAAGAAGTCAAAACTAAACAGCAAGACAAGCAAAAAAAAATAAAAAATGAAACCCAACAGAAAGAAACTAAACAAAACTAAATGGCAAGTAAAAAAACAAGACAAAACTAAACCAAACAAAACTACAAAAAATAACACTAAATGACACTAAACAATGATAAAAAAAAACTAGACGAAACTAAAAAAAGCAAACAAAGCTGAATAAAAGCTAATGGAACTAGATGAAAGTACAAAACTAGATGAAAGCAAACAAAGCTGAATGAAACTAAGTAAAAAAAAAACTAGACGAAACAAAAAAAAAGCAAACAAAGCTGAACAAAAGCAAACAAAATGAAATGAGACAGAGCTAAACAAAAACTAAACAAAAGCAAAAATAAAAAATGAACCCCAACAGAAAGAAACAAAACAAAACGAAAGGGCAAGTAAAAAAACAAGACAAAACTAAACCAAACAAAACTACAAAAAAATACACTAAATGACACTAAACAATGATAAAAAAAACTAGACGAAACTAAAAAAAGCAAACAAAGCTGAACAAAAGCAAACAAAATGAAATGAGACAGAGCTAAACAAAAACTAAACAAAAGCAAAAGCTGGAAAAAAGGCAAACAAAACTAGATGAACCTAAACAAAGCTAAACAAAAGCAAACAAAAAATTTTACTAGACAGAGCTAAACAAAACTACACACTAAATGACACTTGACAAGTAAAAAAAAAAAACTAAACAAAAAAAGCAAATGAAGCTGAACAAGAGCAAACAAAACTAAACGAAATTAGATAGTTAAATGAACAACTCAAGCAAGTGAAGCTAAACAAAGCAAACAAAATTAAAGCAAACACAGATGAATATAAAAGCAAAAAAAAAATAAAACTAACGTGATTAAACAAAACTAAACATCACATAAATCCTACCAAAGTTAAACAAATGCACTAAACCAAAAGTTAAAAAAAACAGACTAAACTAAACAAAAGCAAACAAAGCTGAACAAAACTAAATAAAACTAAACAACAGGCGAAAAACTAGTGATGTGACGTTCGACACCGAGGCTTCGAAGCTTGTATCAAAAAAACGAAACATCTCACAGTGAAGCACTGTACCGGAGCTTGATTCATTTTGCCAAAACCACGTGATCTGTGACGTCCGAAGCTTCGTTTTCACACACAACCACGTGACTGCTTCGTATTCTGATTCAAATAACGCGAACCACTTGCGCAGTTTCAGGTGTCACTCACTTCTTTGAAAAGAATAAATCATAATACAAATAAATATTTGCATGTGTAGGTTTGTGCATGTTCATTTTGTATTAATTCCTGGTTCAGACACTTTAACTGACCATTCTATTCTATGATAATCTTCCGATA
>NW_015635757.1:150900-153211 GCF_001515625.1 Sinocyclocheilus rhinocerous | reverse complement strand
GGCCCAGACGCAGCTTTTTCCACCTGTTGACCACAAGATGTCGTTAGTGTGCACCGTCTTGAAAAGCTTCGAGTAATGAACCTTTTTAGGATACAGTTGAGGGGAAAGCCTCGGTGCTTCGCAAAGCTTCATTTTCCCATCACTACGAAAAACTAAACAAAACTGACACGACTAAATGAAACTAGATTAAACCAAATCAAATTAGATGAAACTGATTGTGAGTATACAGAAGTATGTCTTGGAGATTGATGGGAATTCACTGGGAGACCACTCAGGTGAGTATCACAGGTAACACATTTCAGGTGGAGACTGAGGCCCTGTCCACACGAACGTGGGTATTTTCAAAACCGCAGCTTTTTCTATGCGATATAGAGGCGTGTGCTCTTCTACTGCACTGGTGCAGATCTGGTGTGCTGATGGGGAACAGGTGCTGGTGATTAGTAATCAGGACTGTGACCATTGACTGATTGGGGTGCCTGGTTAACCTGTGACAAAAAGCAAAGCAACAAAACAAAACAAACTCTGACATTTAAATCAAATAATTAGTATGTACACAGTAACTATTCCAAACAAAGCCAAATGCACTTTGAGAGTCATTTACTGAAGAAATTTGACTTGTTGGAGTAAAAAATAAATAAATAAATAAATTGAAGTATTTGTTTCTGATTTGCCATAAATTACTGTTTATCAAATTGGAAAGTCATCCTAATGACCGCAAAGATGTCTCTTTCCGACACTAATTGTTGTCACATGGTTAATTGTTCTAGAAGTGAGCTGGCAGTGCAATAATGCCTAAACCGACAGTGCCAAGGACAGAGCGCTCTCATCGGCCTCGGCTGCCGTGATTTACTGAGACAGATAATTAGATTAGTCACAAGTAAATTATAGTTAAATCAAAACATTTAAATTTTTGCTCCATTAAGTCTTTATAAAGAATAGGAGGCAACATGATTTATTTACTAAAAAAGAAAAAATTTAGGCTAATTAAAAATCATTGATGAATATGATGTGTTCAGGCACATTTCTAGTAGCCATGGGGAGAGCTGTTCATTAGCATTTCCATTTGCTAAAATAAAAAAAATATATAGGCTATATGTTGTCATAATGCACAGTGAAGAGTGATGGGAAAAAACAGTTGCCCATTTAGCACTACTGATTGTGAGAAGTGGGTCTCAGTGAATCACACACATGTACACACCAAACAGGATTAAGGGTTTAATGGTGACTAGTGTTTCCTGGGTCACATGATTATTTACAGCAGCATGGCCTCGACTGACATCACCTGTTAGTTACTGTCCTCAATCAGACATTACCAGTTTAAAGAATCTACAGATGAGTCGGCTACATTCAACATCCTCAATCCTACAAGTCAGACGTTTCAAAGCTTAATTTAATGCATTCAAATAGTTTTGTAAAAAATAAATATTTTTTTCTATGTATAAATGTTTTGTGTTCATTTGTACTAAATTTGTATAAAGTTTAATTTGTATAAATTTTAAAGTTGTATTTATCTATTTGTTTTTTTTTTGTAGAAAAATTAAATAGCCTATTTTTTTATATCTATTTAATTTACTTTTTAATATTTATGTCCTAAGTATTTATTAATTTTGCTAAATTTATTAAAGACTTCAAAATCGTATCTATCTATCTATCTATCTATCTATCTATATGTCTGTCTGTCTATCTACCTGTCTGTCTGTCTGTCTGTCTATCTATCTATCTATACGTCTGTCTGTCTGTCTGTCTACCTGTCTGTCTATCTATCTATCTATCTATCTATCTATCTATCTATCTGTCTGTCTGTCTGTCTATCTATATCTCTCTGTCTGTCTGTCTGTCTATCTATCTATATGTCTGTCTGTCTACCTGTCTGTCTGTCTGTATCTATCTGTCTGTCTGTCTGTCTGTCTGTCTATGTAACTTGTTTTAGGCTTTTAATTACTTTTATTTTTTTTAAATGGATCAGTTGGATCATATAGTGAAAAAAAAATGAGTTTTTAAAATGAGTTTTAAAATACACCGTATGAAATTATTTGGAAAATGATGGTGTGGAGAGCTATTTTGAAGAAAATATAAAGCAGTTTAACATGTCTGTCTATCTATCTATCTATCTATCTATATGTCTGTCTGTCTACCTGTCTGTCTATCTATCTATCTATCTGTCTGTCTGTCTGTCTATCTATCTATATGTCTGTCTACCTGTCTGTCTGTCTGTCTATCTATCTATCTATCTATCTATCTATCTGTCTGTCTGTCTGTCTATCTATCTATCTTTCTATCTATCTATCTATCTATCTATCTATCTATCTGT